>NC_056746.1:883218576-883247155 GCF_019279795.1 Protopterus annectens | reverse complement strand
GGTTTATTCCCTATACGAATAGTAATAACACCATAACAGAGATAATTAAAAAAATTGGGGGATACTATTATTAGATGAACAAATAAAGGAATTAGTAGGTATACATCCTAGTTTTAGCTACAGAAATACAAAATCATTAAAAAGGATTTTGTGTTATGAAAATAATGGCAAGAAAGGATTACTCTCTTCAAGGAAAGGAACTTTCCCTTGTCATAATTGTAATCAATGTAGCTTCATGAACAAAAACTTTTTTGAGCATCCAGCCACGCACATTAGATATGAATTTAATCACTATGCTGATTGTAGATCTAGGAATGTTGTCTACTTAGCTGTATGTCAGAAATACAGCAGTTTCTACGCAGGCAAGACGAATAGGACACTTAGAGAAAGGATAAGGGAACATGTTTATGCTATCAGTAAGGAGAATGAAGGCAATGCCATAGCTAAACATGTCTTACAGAATGATACAACTCACACCTTTAAGTTCCTGGTACTAGAGCACATATATGCCACAGAGAGGCTAGGTAACATTAGTAATTACACAGAGAAAGAGGAAGGGAAATGGATAGTCAGGCTACAAGCTGACAGGGGGCATGGTCTGAATGACAGAGTCTCATTGAAGCCATTTCTGCTTGATCGAGCCTTGAAACATTAAGTCCTAGTGATATAATTGTTAATATATATTTTAATAAGAAATAAATATACCTTTTTGGGAAGTGTTAATGAAATTGACTTATGAGTTATATTATATGTATTTGTTCACTAATGATGTCTTTATACCATATGAAAGAAGTCCTAGAATTCGTATATTCGTAATTCTATGTGTGTGTGTGTGTGTGTATATATATATATATATATATATATATATATATATATATATATATATATTTATTTATATGCACACACACACACACACACATATATATATATGTTTTTTATATATATGTACATACAGTTGGTAATAATACATGGCATTAGTGAAAAGAGAACTGCAACTTTAAGTTCTTTAACAGATTTTATTATGTGATTTGTTTTAGATATTTTATTGGCTTCTGGTAGAAGTGAATGATATTTAAAATGATTTTGAATGCTTTGTAACTGTTTTTAAGTCTGAAGAAGAGTTCTTGGAGACGTGAAAGCACTTACTTTTGTGGAATAAAGAAGTGATTCTCAGTCCGTTTTAGTGGTTTGCTTCGATTGTTGCGGAATACCTACCATTCGTTGTTTTTTTTTTTCAAAAAACTTTTTATTGAATTTTTAAAATACAGAAATATAAAAAAAAAAAACAACAACAGCAAAATTAAAATGCATATTAAAAATGAAACATTAGGAGATATTTATGATGACACAATTTTGTAAGATGAATGTTTTGTCTCAATGCTGTCTGAAAACATACACTTAACTATCTACATCATATACAAATGTTAACCAAAGAATATATCAAAGTAGGTATAGATCTAAAATAAAACGAGTATAAGGATATAAATGAGACTGAGGTCCACAAATCCCGAAAGGAGGGTGGCCATCTATACACTATTAATAATATGTAACACCTTTTCTATAGCTTTGTTAATATGTGTCGACTTCTTGGGACTTTTCACTATCATTTTCTGCGCACTGATGTATGTATGGGCTAGAATTTTAAAATTATTCCAATTCAGTTTAGTACGATCTAGCCAATTTTGGGTGATATATAATTTTATAAGTGAACATATGTATATTAGCACTTGCATGTCCAATTTAGAGAGATAAATATTTGGTAAGTGTAATAATGCAGTCTCCCAAGATAGGGTGGATTTATGATAACCCATTTTCTGTAAACGAACTTTTAGGGAGGTCCAAAGTTTGTGTGAATGATGACAAGACCAAAAAATGTGTAGAAGATCTGCATTAGGGTGTGAACAACAAGAACATGAGGGCGATTTATTAGCATCAAATTTGTTAAGTTTAGAAGGAGTGAAATATGCATTATTGTTAATCATTAGTTGAGTGTAAAAGAGTTTTTTGAAGGGCGAGTATTCTAATGTATTTTTAATAGCTGAGAGTTTCTGATTTATAGATATGTGAGAATTGTGTTTGTCCCAATAAGTAGAAAAAAGGCACACTGTATTATGAATTATCTGATTTATAAGATTATAAGATTTAGATAACATTTTCTCTGGGCGTGAGGACTTGTATAATCACTTTATAGTTAGTGATATCAGTGTTATCTTCGTTGGTGTGTAAAAACTTAGCATTAATAATATCTCTCATTTGACGTAAAATGGTTAGATAATTAGTATTAACCTTGAGAATTTTGCGTATATTAGTGAGAGTTTCATTCTTGTACTGTATCAGATCCCAAACAGTGAGATCCTTAATCAGGGGAAAATTTGAAAGATTAATAGAAATATTGTCTAAGTTAATATTAGGGTTTAAATGGAGAGGTTGCATTAATTGAAATATATTTTCTAAATTTACAAGTTTTAACAGTTCTTGAAAAGCAATAATTTTTTGTTTTAGAGAGTTAGGAATTTTTAACTTATTCATGACACCTAATGAAAGGAAAGGAAGAGCTAATGGATTGATATTTTTAGTTAAAATATGTTGATACCATAATTTTGTCCAAATAGGATATTGACTATACTTCTCAGTATTTATATTTAAGATAGATAGTAGTTTATTGGCGAGATAATCAAATAGTAAAGGTGAATATTGGGAAGACCAAGTCCTGCAGTATTTTTAGGTGAGATTAACTTAATGTAAGAAATTCTTACTGATTTAGGAAACCATAAGAAGCTAGCCAGAGTTTTATTAATTTTTGAAAAAAAAGATTTTGGAATCAACTGATCCACAGCATTGAATTGAAATAGCAGTCTGGGAAGAATATTCATTTTTATTATAGCTGCTTTTGATAAAAGTGATAGATTTAGCAATTTCCATCTATTCAAGTCAAGTATAATCAACGACCATACTTTAGCTAGATTATTTTGAAATGTGGAGAGACCATTATGATTTATATGAATCCCCAAATATTTGAAATTCTGAACTATCCGGAAAGTGGAGTCAGGAAACAAATATGATTTGTGAGCAAGTGGATTTATGGGAAGAATATGTGTTTTTTGAGTGTTAATCTGATATCCAGAGACCTCTGAGAATTTTTCAATGGAACAAATTAGTTTTGAAAGATCTGAGCAGGGTGTTTGAAAGTATATTACAAGATCATCTGCAAAAGCGGACAAACAAACTTTAGTGTTAAAAATTCTAGGAATATTATGGAAGGTATTTTGTGTTATATATAATAATAGGGGTTCTATATACAAATTAAATAGAAAAGGAGATAACGGGCATCCTTGCTTTGTGCCATTAATGATCTTTATACTTTTGGATATTTTCCTATTAATATAAAGAAAAGTATAAGAGTTTTTATATAGCGTTTTAATAAAGTCTATGTAGGTAGATGGTATATTGAAGCAAGACATAATGTGAAACAGAAAGTCCCAATTAACCCTATCAAAAGCCTTAGCGGCGTCAAGAATCAATGCATACATAGGATTTGAGTCATTTTTAGTAAAGTGAATAAGAGCATCAATTGTCAAGGTATTATCCCATGAATGTCTATGTGACATAAAGCCCGCCTGCTCCGAAGAAATTAAAAATGGTAAAACATTTTTTAGTCTAGAAGCAAGTAAAGAAGCTAAGATTTTAATATCAATGTTAATCAGAGAGATAGGCCTATAATTATTAGGATCAGTTTTTTCTTTGTCTCTTTTCAAAATTAAAATGGTTTTTGAGGTATTCCAATACAAGTCAGATATACCATAAATCATTATGTAGTTAAAAATTTCAAAAAGAAGGGGTGAAAGCTCAGATGAGTAAGTTTTAAAAAATTCAGATGTGAAGCCATCTGGTCCCGGAGATTTACTAGTCTTAAGTCTACTAATAGCTTCCGATATTTCTTTAATAGTCAATGGGGCAGAGAGTGTGTTTTTTTGTTGATCATTTAACCTAGGAAATTTAATAGAAGTCGCAAAGTTCACTATATGCTGTTTACCCCTAGGATTATTTTCCTTTGAGTATATCTCTGAAAACAATGATGTAAAAAGCTGCATAATTTCCAGATCAGTGTTGTAACTCTTGTTGTTATATTTTAGTGACGAAATTCTAGGAAGAGATTGATTACCTTTAATTATTCTGGCTAACACTTTACAAGGAACCTGTGCCCATTCAGAGTATGTAGCTAATAGCCTTTGCTCCGATATGGTAAGGTTATATTGATGTAGAAGCAATAATTCTTTTTGGGAACTTAATAATAGTTCATATGTAGAGGAATCGGGACATATTCTGTATTGATTTTCCAAATTTTGAATTTTTGATTTTAATTGTAATTCTTTATTTCTATATTGTTTTTTAAAATATGATGCTTTGTTAATTAATATACCTCTAAGAGTTGCCTTACATGCGGCCCATTGTATATCTAAAGGAATATCTGATGTGACTAGATTAAGATATGTTTCTTTTATTGTTTCAGTTATTAATTTATGTGTATTTTCATTTGAAAGTAAATTATTATTCAGTGTCCAACTATTATATGAAGATAAATTTGGTGCATGTGAGGCCAAACTAATTCCAAGAGATATTCTAGAGTGGTCAGAAAAAAATCTAGGTTCAAGAGAGTAATTAATCTTCCTATAGGTAAGACAGTTAGAAATAAGAAAAAAATCTAATCTTGACCATGATTTATAGCATTTTGAGTAATATGTGAAAAAGTCTTTTTTGTCATACTGTGTTATGAGAGAGATAGGGTCTGTAAGGTTTAGATCTATTATTATTTCTTCCAAAGCAATGGATGCTTGAAAATTGTACGAGGAGGATCTACTAGTACGGTCAGTGTCAAGATTAATGATAGCATTCCAATCCCCCCCAGAACAAAATAATGATCTTTAAAAGAAGATAGAATATTATATATTTGTATAAAGAAGATATGTTGTTGTTCACAAGGGCCGTAAAGGTTAAAAAATATAATTGGCTTGTCAATGTTATAAAAACAGGAAATAATGTAACACCATCTTCCATTCACGTCATATTTCACGTCAGAAACAGTTCCCTGAAAATTGTTTTTAATTATAATGGCTACCCCACTTGATTTTGTACTATTACCAGCTGCTACTATCATTTTAATCCATTTCTTGTTTTTTTCTTTATCCAAGTCTTCTCTAGTTAGGTGTGTCTCTTGTAAGAAGCAAATATTAGCCTGGGATTTAAATAAAAGATGAAATAGTAGGGATCTCTTGTTTTTATTTTGTAGTCCTCTCACATTCCATGAGTCAATACTTAAGGTCATAGTATTAAATAAAAATAGATATATAACATATAACTAAGATTTGACAAAATGTAATATTAACTATAAACCTCAGTACCTTATACTTATTATAATGTATCATAATGTCTCCTAAAAAATTGTTTTAAAGATTCTGTAATATTTCTTCCCAAGTACCCCGGTGCCTAGCCACCCATCCCCTACTAGAGAAGAAAAATAAAAATGAATTAAGTAAATGAATTTGGTTAACACTTTCAATGTCAATTGCAATGTATAAACATAATAAACTTTATATACAAGCTTAACTAAACAAAAAAACCTTATTATAATATCAAACATATTTACATATATAACTAAATTCAAGATGCCCAACATGCTCAATCCCTACTCACTTAAGTATACAAGCTCCAATTTTAAGTAAAATATATAGCAAATTAAAGAATTTCCTCAACATCGCAATCCAGATATTAAAATGAATCAAGTTTATATATATATTACCATATATGAAAAGTATAAGGAAGATAGATTTAGCATTACCCCATATATATAATACTTACTGTAAAAACTAATATTGATTGTATCAAAGATAAATTGATGTTTTGATTATGTATAAGATAACCATATACATAGCAGAACAAGATGTATTAAATTCAAGCAAATAATTATACAGTAAAAACATCATGTTTCATTTTGGTGATATTGTGAACAGTTATGACAGTAATGTCTAACTCAGAGCGTAAACATATGAAACATAGTTCTGAAAACAGTCATGTCTGTACCCCCAGAAGCACCTTTCAGCTGTCAGTCCCAGAATAAATAAATGTGTCAATCAAAAAAAAAAAAAAAAGATAAAAAACTGTAACACTATGAATTGTATAGTTGAGAGACATTTCTTAAATTAAAAAAAAAACAGTAAACTATCAAGAAATGCACTCCACCATTCTCCTGTATGTACACTTAAAATTATTTAAACAGAACAATTAAACCTGAATGGGAAAAACAGGATTATTTTATAATACCTATATATAGATCTGTATCATATTCCTATTACAGCACATGACCCAGTATATATTTATTTAGGGTTTTATCTAAATATTTGTATGTGAAAAAAAACCCCTTGCATATAATATAACATTAAATATAAAATGTGCTTTGAAAATAAATATAAAACATGTTAATAAAAAGAGAAAACAACCATTCATATTTAAAAAGAACATTGTTTAGAACCAGTCATATCTTTACCAATAAAGAATAGAATATTATCGTTCAGTTTATTCTAAATGTAGACAGTGGCATATTAGAAGTCATTCATCTCAATAAAAAACATGCAAAATTATTTTTCATTTTCTGTTTTGTCTTTTGTCATCTCATGTCTTAATGTTATTTAATGACAAATTAAATCTCTAGTCATACCGGTTGTTAGACTGACAATGTGGGAAGCCACTGAATTCAACTGTTATACTATCCCTTTAGTGTGCACATGTTTTTATTGTGACTGCTGCTTGTTTAAGTTATATGCCTTCGTTTATACTTGCCATTCCATGACTGTATATCACTTAGTAAAATGTAACTTCAATTTATTAACCTTAAGTTAGTCATGAAGCATTCCACTCATTTTTTTATATGGTGGCTTGTCCTATTGATATGGTCGGTTTATAATAGACCTTCTTGTTTTAGTTGACATTAAATTGACTGGCTTTTGAAGCCGTGATTAACACTTGACTGGTTGTTATAGATGTAAGATTATCTTTCCAGGGCATCCACTTGTACTACGGCTGCGCTTTATTTTTAGGAGACTGAGTACTTTCTGTATTCTTTATGTGATGGCTCTAAAATGTGTTGTAGTTTTCGGATTGTTTAAGATGACGTGATTACACATGAGCGATTTGCGCTTTGGAGTAATTCACACAAAGGAACAACAGAAAAAAGTGGATGGTTTAATGTGTATGAGTAAATGCACGTTACATTTCAGAAGCTAGCTTTAAAGTGAAACTAGCGAGTGTCCGCTGCAATGATGACGTCACCGCCGAGCTCCGTATCTTCATGAAGGTGCGTGGCATAGTAGAAACATCAGCTGATAAGAAAAATAGAAGATTTTCTCTCTGACCAGCCTCGAGAGCCGTAATATCTCCCTCCAAAATGTTTATGACTGAACTAGGGCACTGTAATTATTTAAACTAAAAAAAAAAAAAGCATGTACACTATTTGGGGAAACATAAAGACATCTGCAATGCTAATTCAAATTCAAAAGCCAGCTCCATACTCGTGAAGAAGCATATATGCACATAACAAATCAGCATTTTTTTTTTTTTATCTTTACACTTCCTTTCTTTCTTTAAATAAATAAAAAAAAAGAAATATAATATGTATATATATGTAGACACTGTACACACTCTTGGCAGAAGCAAATATCGAAAAATAGATAATTCATACTGTCTGCAGTAGCATAGCATTTATGAGAAAACCATCATATTAGCATTTAACTTGTTATAACTAAACAAAACATGAAAACTATATCGCAAAGCGTGAGGGAACCACAAGGCTTATTTAAAAGCTGAAAACTGAGTTTGTATTCCTGAATTCACAATAAAGAAAGCAGAAACTCTTCCTGTTTTCTAAAGAGAAAAAAGAAGGAAAAAATATATTTGTGTATATATAAACATTTTGTATACCCTTAGTAAGAATATATTTCACAGTAAATTACACATGTTGTCTGTAGAAACATATCCTTTATAGGAAAAAAATATATATAGTCATCACATTTGTACCCAACAAATAAATGAAATGTTAGGAAACTGAATCCGGAAGCTTTTTAAATGCTTTCAAAAAAACATCTTTTGCTCCCTTAGGATCAGAACACATAAACCTTTTTTCATTAAATGTAAAGGACAAGGTATTTGGATAAGACATGCGAAATCTTATCCCTCTTTTTATCAGGTCTGCACAATAGGGAGAAAGTTTTTGTCTGTTTAGTTTTATTTGAGGAGGAAAATCCTGTGAGAATGACAATTTGTGGGATTTCCATACAAACTGTTTTTTACTTTTAGCTGCTTGCAAGATTTGAAAAGCATCTTGGAAGTTTAATAATTTTGTATATATTATCCTTGGTGAAGATGCATCTTGACTTGCATGTAATGCTCTGTGTGCTCTCTCAACAGTTATATTTTTTGAGGATGCTTCACAGTTTAGTAATGCCTCAAAAATACTCTTAGACACAGACAGCAGATTATTATTATCAAAAGATTCTGGCAGACCACGAATAATAATGTTGTTTCTGCGACTCCTGGCTTCTAAATCTATCAATTTAGTTTGTATTTCAGAAATAGCTTTATCTTTAGACTTTAAATCACTTTCCAATGACTCAATTTTTATCTCCAAAGCTGAATTACTGTTTTCAATAGTACTCATTCTGTCATTTATTTGCTTTAAAGTATTACCAAAGTCAGTACATTTTTCTGAGAAGTTTTGAATAGCACTTTGTATAGGCTTTAATGCTAGCTTTAGTTCATCTAAATAAAAGTTTGAGTCATTTAATTCTTTGTTACTTACTTTGGCAGGTTCAGGAGAATTTTAGATGTTCTCAATCTTTTGGAAGTGGTATCTTTTTCAGGTGAGTGCACTGAAGAAAATTTGGCCTTCGTGGACTGAGCCTCCATAGACTCAGATTTAGTAGCCATGCCCAGAGATTAGATGTTGATACCAGAGTGACAAGTTCCAGGAAGATTCTGAAGCAGCAGGTGCCCAAATCAGATAACACCACAAACTGTTCTGAGGTAAAATATGTCCCAAAATAAAATTTCCAAAGGTAAAAATATTCCAAATGTATGTAGAAAGCTTTGTAGAATCCTTTTATGAAAAAAACTGAGGAAAAATGTTATTCCCAAGTTGTAAAAAAATAGAGATGTTACAAATCTGTGAGGAGCTCAAAGAATAGGGACTAGTCTAGTCGGCAGCCATCTTGGAAAAAACCATCCATTCGTTGTTTTGACTTTGAAATCAAAACATTACACAGTAGCCAAAGACTGCAATGAAAAACACCAACAGGGTACTTATCTGAACCAAGGTTTGCAACTTGTCTGACGAGCAACGACCAGACCAGACAATCAGACAGGTGGCAGAAAAGTTATACTATGTGCAGACATCCATTTTATACCCATCACTTTATGAACGATGTATGTTTTGGACACTGTGCAATGTATCACATCACGACAGGCTTGTATACAGGCCAGATGTATGAGTCAGTCAGAGGCAGACTCCCTCATGCTATGAATACTACAGCATATGAATAGGAGGACTTTTTGTTTTTTTTTAATCTAAATTAGTGCTTGGTCAAGAATACTTTCATAAATTCCCTTTCATCAAATAAACAGCCTGTGAACAGTGGTGGATTACAGTAGGGTCTCATGGTCATTTTCATTTTGAAAACTGTATCCTCACTGCAGCTTCAAGTTAGTGTATGTTTGGTCACTGTTTAAACAGTTGGCAAATCTGTGGGGTGGCAGTAGGTCCCCCTTCGACAGTAGTCAATTTATCCATTTTATTTATTCAATTTTGTTACCAGAGCAGAGCACTGATCCAACCAAATGGACCAATTTCAGTCTCAGCCCAGATAAATATAAACAACCAAAAACAAGCAAGTTAAAGTATTATAAATACAAACAAAACATTATGTGAAGACAGCAATGCATCAATAACAGTAATAATATTAATAAAGCAATAAGAAGGGATGGTTACCATAAGAAGGGAAGAAGAATTAAATAGTGAAGTAATGAACACAAAGTGTAAAAGATAGCAAAAATAAGGTAAGGGCACAAAGAAATTAGCTGTACATAATATATACACTGTGGAAGAGATGCCACATATTAGCATAAGGAAATGAGAGAATTTCCGATTCCCTTATGCAGGAGAAAGGCTGCTTATGCAGCTAAGCACCATGTCTCACTCTTGTAAAAACAGAGATGGAGTCAATGATGAGAGCCAAGCCACTTCCTAACTTTGCCTAACAGCTTAACAAAGCAGATATTAGACGCAACAAGATTCAGATAAATAAATGATCAGCCTGCTACTCTGTTGCTTATTTATTCATTTTGGGCAGGAATGAAGAAATATTCCGTCCACTGAACCCCTAGTTGCTAACACTGAATACAAAGCAAGATGTTAACACTGTCCACCCTTGACTTGGACAGAGATCCATATACCTCAATGGTACCCCTTTTTGCAGTTACATACTTCCATTCAGTATGAATGGCAGGCAGGCACAACATCCTGACTGTCACGACTACAGAGATTTTACTCTGTTTTTTCTCATTAACATGCACTTCCATTCAACAAGTCAAATGTCAAAGGGCAAGCAAGATCCAGCTAATGAGGCAGGTGTTGCAAAAGTCTCAATATTTACTGCAGCAGGAGGTGACAATCAGAAGTGTGTCCCTCTTGTGTCCAACAGACTGCATCACACCAGCAAGTATATCAACAAGTGCAAACAAATTAAAATTAACACACACTAAATTTACTGTTTGATTTGTGCCATAAAAAATAAATGATCCATATTCAAAATGGCAATGCTCAAAAGTGCTAATTAACATGAAATATTGCTTTCATTATTTTTGCCTGTCTCAATGAATAGACATGCATCTGAAAAACATTCTTGTGCAAATCTATGTATTACAGATATAATTCTAGCTGCATTCCATGAACAAGGTAAAAATACCAAAAAACCAAGTTGCATTATTAGTGCTTCACAAAAGCACTACCATTTCTCATCTCTCAGTATTATTTTTTTAAAATACACAAACATAAAAAGTCATTACATCTTATCCTGTGTTATCAAGACAGAAGTTCAGCTCAATGCATACTAATGCAAAAAAGCAATACTTTAAAGTATATAATAGTAAAAATTTAAGTCTATCCTTGACTTTGGTCCTTTGTTTACCATTTTTGACTTTTTCCATTACTTTTGAGTTAAGATGTTAAGAACTATGCCGCAGAACTGGCAAGTAACTACTGGAGCTGAAATATACTGTATGACAATTACTTTATCCTTGCATGCAAGTAGATGGCAGTGTAAATGCTTTTCCAGGGTAGGTACTTATGAGGCTGGCTAAAAACTGTGTAGTGATGTAAAAAGGAGTTGAAATGTATTGTGTGGCCAATTACTTTATTCAAGCTGGCAACTGGATATTAGCTGTGGATGCCTTTACAGGGGCAGTACAGGGGAGGCCTGGCAAGCAACTGCATGTTAGCTAAAACAGAGCTAAAATACACTGTGTGGAAGTTATTTTATTTTATCATACTCCAACATATCAGATATGCACAGGAAACAAACTAAATATAATTGCATGGATCATGCAATACCAAATAAAACCAAGACCCAATCCTCCAAAGTTATGCATCCTATCTGGTGGACCCCAGCCATAAACTATACAATACAAGGAGGAAGCTACTACATGATAGAGCAAAATCCCAAAAAGGGAAGGCATCTCTGATCAGTATTAGCAAAAAACTACGGGCATTCATAAAATCGTCTAAGGCCAGCTTTGAGAGAAAAATTGCACAGGACACTAAGGATAATCACAAGGCTTTATTTAGTTATGTTAGGAACCTGGGTGGGAATTCCCAGATATGCTCAGAATTAGTCCAAAATGACAAAAAATACACCAAACCCACAGACACTGCCAACATCCTAGCTGACAGGTTCAGCACAAACTTCTCCCCCCCTTTCCCCACCAAAAGGGCAAATATCTATCCCAGCAGAGTGCTGCCCCCCTGACATCTCAGATGCTCAGGTAAGAGACGCCCTCTCCAAAGCAAAAAACACAGCATCAATGGGACCAGATGGTGTCCCGGGCTGCATCCTACATGAACTCCAAGAAGAACTAAATCCAAACATAAAACTACTGTTCAATCTCAGCCTTACTACAGGATATGTACCCAAAGAGTGGCGTACAGCAACAGTGGTCCCTCTCCACAAAGGTGGTGCCTCAACAGATCCTGGAAACTATCACCCCATAAGCCTGACTAGCTTGGTCTGCAAAGCTATGGAAAAGATCATCATGGAACTCAAAGATATTGGGGACCTACAGACACTGGATCCTACCCAGTTCGGCTTTGTTAAGGGCAAATCCTGCCTCTTAAACCTAGTTGATTTCTTTGAAACAGTCACCAAGGCCATTGACGAGGGGAAGGTGGTCCACATAGCCTACCTGGACCTTGCAAAAGCCTTTGATACAATACCCCACTTGGGCATTATAGATAAGCTCACCAGCTTAAATATAAACCCCTATGTCACTAGATGGGTTGCAAACTGGCTCAAGGACAGAAGCCACATGGTTAGAATTGCTGGAGCCATGTCAGACTCCAAACCAGTTACAAGTGGCGTCCCCACAAGGCTCAGTCCTGGGATCTCTCTTGTTTGGTATATATTTCTCGGAGGTAAAGGCTAACATGGAAGGACTGTGGCTGACCAAGTTCGCAGATGACTGCAAACTGGGCACCATAATCGACTCTCCAGCCGACACAAGCATCCTACAAAAGGGCCTCATAGAAACAGACAACTGGTGCCAGAGCCATGGCCTCAAGCTAAACGCCAAAAAGTGTATAGTCATCCCCTTTGGCAAAAACAAAGTGCCCACAAATTAAAACATAGGTGGTAATCCATTAAGTACGGAAGAAGTAATTAGAGACCTGGGGACCCAAGTTGATAGCAATCTCTCATTTGACAACCATGTGGCCAAAGTGGTTAGAAAAACATTTTATATAGCCCACCTAATCATGAAGGGATTCACATCTAGATCAGGGGAGGTCATCGTGCCTCTTTACTCATCCCTCATCAGGCCCATAATAGAGTACAATGCCCCTTTTGGGATGTACCTTACCAGACACCTGCAGCAACTGGAAAGACCCCAAAAGTACCTCACCAAGAGGATCAAAGGGACTAAACTACTGCTGTTCAATTAAAAGTGCACTGGAACTTAGAAAATTGCCACATTGCTTACATGATTAATTTTTTTTTTTTTTTTTTATCTCTACAAATTGGTTTTAAATACCATTTTAAATCATTTGAAATTTAAGTGTATATTTTGTTTCCATCATCATACATATATATTTTTATTTATTTATTTTTTTCTGGTTCTCTTTTTTCCACTTTATTCAAAATGATGGTAATAACAATACTAACTAATTATACAATTATATAGGTTTTTAGGGTTCTTGTACACAGACCTGAAGTCTAGAAGGATGAAAGCGATCTTTGTTAACAATAGGTTATGAAAATAGAAACTGATTTTTACATGCAAAATGTATATGTGTATATTTATATATAATTTTTAATCGCAAAATGAACTAAGGTTGATATATTTCCAGCCATATAGTATATTGCCTTGTATAAAATCACAGACTTAATAATTTGGTTAAATAAGATGTACCATTAAAGTACATTAGGGCTATATATTATTATGACAGCTACTAGGTAGGGCAGGACCAGCTCGAATGTCACACTGATGGGGGAAGGGATGTGAATTTAACATTTGTACCAATAATACTGTTTTACAGCACAGTAATCCACTCCCATGCCTGATAAAAAGTATATATATATTTAGAAAGCTTGTGAGGAAATTATTACTCTATTTTTGTTTTACTTGGTTCGCTTGTCTGTGTACTTAAGGATTTTCGACTGGAAACAGACTGCCTGACTTGCTTGGATTACTTTCGAATACTTAGTAATGCTGTAGAATTATATTTTTTCTATTTTTGACTTGACAAGTTTACGTTCACTACTTCTACTACTATTGTCTGATCTGATTAATACATAGTGATTAACTAGAAATATATGGACTGAAAATTTTCCACACAGAAGTTTCTTACAATGTTTTGAATACCATTTTACCTAGCTCAATTACTTGTTACATATTGCTTCAAACTTTAGATTATCATCACATTCAGTATGAAATCTAGTAATTTCCTTGTGCTTACCCAAAAGGTAAAAGAAGCAACTTTTCATAAATTAAGATGCACTGTGAAGAGACAGGCTGATTTTTCTTTCTAATCACTATTCATTATATTTGTTATTACCTGACTGACAAGATCAGGTATTCCAAGAACTCTGTCAATCTCTTCCAAACCAGTGGGATCAGTATTGCTGAGAAGTGAATGTAACTGATCTAAAAGTGCTTGTTCATCGCTCTGTCCTTCCATGGTGGCAGGTGGGCACAGAAGCTCATCTAGTGGGTTTCTGTAAGGCTGCCTGAAAAAAAAAGTTGTGAGGTTAGCAATGACAAAGAAGGGTTTAAAGTCATGCAGTCAACTACTATCTTCGCTTACAAACCACAGCCTCTATGCAGAGGAACACAAGCAGAAATCCCAATGCCCATCTTCTGAAAATTAAAACAGCACCTGGACAAAACTTAAAGCATTGCAAGATTAAAATATGTTGCATTAAAGCAATTTGGTTTCAAATAAAAACAAAGTATGCAAGTCTGCTTACAACTACATCTACACCACAGTTTAGATGTTAAACTGCAGTATAGATAAGCTACAACTTAGAAACTCAAACAATGAAATTGGTACCCAAAAGGAAAGTGTAGAAAATTATTCACTTTAAGCCAAGAATACTTTCACACAGAAACACAACCCAGTACTACAACTCATCAACTCCTTAAACATTCTAACTATGATGCTTAACACTGGGGAAAAGGAAATTTTGGATTTTCTAATAAAATATTTGAAATTCACTGTTGCTATGCCACCTATATCCAGGTAACAGTAAAATTACAACTGGCCTTTTTAGTGGTTTTTATACATCCAGGTAACAGCCTGCTAATCCCAAATGTTCCTGACGTATAACTAAATTTTCACTTACGTGAGTATAAGGTACCAATAGGAGTGTGGCAGATATTTCCTAGGATTCTGAGGATTTCCCCTATTATCCACAATGGTTTCTGCATCATTTGCTGGAAAAAGTCCTTAAGAAGAAAGACAAGGTCCTAAGGTCATCTGGGTGTCAAGTAGAGCCCCAGGAACACTGTTCACTAGGAGTGTTGCGGTCTTGAATTCTGCAGGTTGAAGGTAAAGCCTAGATTCTCCAAGCACTGTTGTAAAAAAGGAGAGAGCCTTCAAACTCCTTCCCATAAAGTGCTTTCAGAACACAATTGTCCAGATATGGGTAAATGTGCACAATCTTTACTAGAAATTCCTGGAACTGTGACCAAGCCAAAGTGTAAGGAGGTTAAGTCTTAGTGACACTACCCCGTTGTCAAAAATCTTAGGAATGTCATGTCTTTCTTGTGAATGGGAAAATGCAAGTATGCTTCCTTTAGATCCATGAATACCATGAATGCCGTCAGCATTAGTAAGGGAAGGAGGGACTGGAGGGTCAGAATTTTAAATCATACTAAAGACTTCTTAAATTTGGACAAGTCAAGAGTGGGTTTTAGATACTTCCAAAATGGCTGTACAATGAGTAACAGCTTAATTCTGGCTCTCCCAGTGTGAAAACAGAAACTCAGCAGAGAAGGCCAGTATAACTTGTTTATGGGTACATTTCAGTAACTGGCTAGTACGTGTACTGCCTGGATACTAGGAAAAAAGAAATAAAAGACCTGGAAAAAATCAGCTGGAAAAAGTGAGAAAGCACTGTCTGGGTAAAGTTTTGCAGCTGTTCAGCAAAAAGCAATGCAACCTCCAGACATGAATTCCAGTGACCTACAGAAGACACAAGACAACTGCACATAAACCTGGTTAAAATAAATGAAACACTGATGCAGTATATTAACACAAATAAAAGCCTGGAAAAATTGAAGATTTAAAGATTCAGATGAGGTGATAAAGCTGCAAAAAATCAGAGGTTGGAATAAAAAAAAGGCTGGCTGAATATGACACTGCCCAGGAAGAAAGATTTAAAAAAAAACAGAGTTAGAGGACAGAGCACGTAGGGAAAACCTGAGATTTTCATCTATACTAGACAAGCTGGAAGGAACAGACTGCATTAATTTTATGAAAGCACAAATAAGCAACATATATGGAATTTCACAGGAGTTGTTAGTTGAAAGGGCACATTGTGTGTATGATCCAAACCTGGCCATGAGAAAGCAACCTAGACCTTTAATAGTAAAGATGCAATCCTACCAGCAGAAGGAATTGATTTTGACAAAACTGTAGCAGAACAAGGTACTAAAAGTGGGAGACAGCAGTGTTTGTGGAGAATGATTACTCACTGTATACCACGCAGGAGAGAGGCAAATGTATTCCACTATTCAGGGAATGTTGAGACACAAGTGTGAGATTCAAACTGCTCTACCCAGCTGTCTTTGAAGTACTCTTCCCTGGAGGGGCAAATCATTTTCTGATGAAATACATGCTAGAGAGGAAATGCTAAAGCTTGTCCAACAAAAAGTGAGCTGTGAAAAGAGTCTGCTTCTTGTTCTTCTGGCAATGAAGACCACAAAGAGACTCTTGTCCCTGTTAAACTTTTGCCAGTGTTTCAATGGAAAATGTTGGAATGAAGGAAGCATGAGAGCTGACTAGAAAAAATGAGAGAGTACGCTGGAAATGAAGCAGTGACAGGATTTGGGAGATGGATATGAACAGTAATAAAACCAGCAACTTAATATGGGATAACAATGCAATAATATGTGCGAAATATGACAGAACAAGAAAATCTGGAAATATTGTGCTTTTTCAGAATTTCTTGGACTTGTGGGGGACTCTAAAGCCTATGCCCTACTTCATGTCATTAATGTTCAAAAATGCTTTGGGAGGGGAAGAGGAGGGAGAAAGTTAACTGTAAGCAAATAATTTTTTACTAGCACTATTTCTGTGGTGTATGGTTTTCTTTGCATGCTACAAAGTAGTTTTCTCAGTTATTTTTAAGTGTAATGGGGATTGTAAACAGGCACTGCTGTTTTTTCTTTCTCCTTTGTCTCTCTTTTCTTGTTCAGTTTTAAGAAATGTAGGCAATGCAATGAAAAATAAAGCCTGGCTAAAACAGCATTACAAAAGAAAATGTGCTTTTTCTCATTCTTACATATGGAAATGACTGAATTAAGGATCTTAGATTGATTTAGCAACATTTCTTTAATAGCAATCAAGTAAATGAAAAAGAATATTGAATATTATGAAACTTTTTTTCTAGCAAGAAAAGGTATGCTCAGTAGCAATTCTGCAGCTGGTCTTTATGCTTCTGTTAAAGAGAAACTGGCTGTCTGGTTCTTGTACCTCCATGGAGACAATCTGATAAAGAGAAACTGGCTACAGGAGGGAAAGTGATAACCTAAAGGGGAAAAAAATAAGAGAAATTGGCTAGGGCATAATGTTCTCGACAAGCATTCAGGGGTTTTCCCAGCTGTGAGAGCTATAAAGAAAAGAAAAAAAACAAATGGTACTTAGAAGCACAGGCTGTACAATGCATCTTAGCATGATTAACATTTCTTTTAGGTTAAGTCAAGTCTGTCAGTGTGGCTGTCAGTTTGGGACTTTTGTTCCTATTAGGAGGGTAAAACTTCAGTATCTGAAAATGTACAGTGGATATAAAAAGTGCACACACCCATTAAAATGCCAGGTTTTTGTGACATATAAAGGAGACCATACCTTTAATGTGACCTATAACCTATACAATTCAATTGAAAAACAAAAATCTGTTAGGGGAAAAATGTAAAAAATGAATAACGTACAATAAGCTGGTTGCATAACTGTGCACACCCTTAAACTAATACTTTGTTGAAGCACCTTTTTATTTAATTACAACATTCAGTCTTCTTGTGTAGGAGTCTATTAGCATGGCACATCTTGACTTGGCAATATTTGCCCAATCTTCCTTGCAAAAGCATTCCAAATCTGTCAGATTGCGAGGGCATCTCTTGTGCCCAGTCTTCCAGGTGACACCACAGATTTTCTATTGGATTTAGGTCTGGGCTGTGGCTGGGCCATTCCAAAACTTTCATTTTCTTCTGGTGAAGCCATTTGTTTGGTGGTTTGGATGTATGCTTGGGGTCATTGTCGTGTTGAAAGGTGAAATTTCTCATCTTCAGCTTTCTAGCAGATGCCTGAAGGTTTTGGGCCAGAAGTGACTGGTATATGGAACTGATCATAATTCCCTCCACCTTGATGAAAGCCTCAGTTCCAACTGAAGAAAAGCAACCCCAAAGCAAGATACTGCCACCTCCATGCTTCACACTGGGAATGGTGTTATTTTGGTGATGCAAAGTGGTATTTTTGCGCCAATCGTACCTTTTGGAATTGTAACCAAAAAGGTCAACTTTGGTCTCATCAGACCATAACCCATTCTACCACATGCTTTTTGGGAGACTTGATGTATTGTTTTGCAAATTTTAACTGGGCTTGGAAACCCTACCCCATAGTCCAGACATATGCAAAATATGAGAGACTGCTGTCACATGTAGTACACAACCAGTACTTGCTAGAAATTCCGGCAGCTCCTTCAGTGTTGCTGTAGGTCTCTTGGCAGCCTCCCAGTCCAGTTTTTGTCTAGTCTTTTCATAAATTTTGGAGGGAGGTCCAGTTCTTTGCAACATCACTGTTGTCCCATATTTTCTCCTCTTTTTGGGGACCGTCTTAACTGTGTCCCATGGTATAACCAATGCTGTGTTAATTTTTTTGTACCCTTCTCCTGGCTGATACCTTTCAACAATGAGATCCCTTTGATGCTTTGCAAGTTCTCTGCGAACCATGGCTTTTGCTGTAGCAGGGAACTGAGTAAATGTCTTACTAGGACAGCTGAACTTTATTTGGGGTTAATCAGAGTCTCTAATTGATGGCAGGTGTGTACCCAAGAAGACTGAATGCTGTAATTAAATCAAAAGGTGCTTCAACAAAGTATTAGTTTAAGGGTATGCACACTTACGCAACCAGCTTAATGTACTTTTTTTTTTTTTTTTTATATCCCCCCCCCCCCCCAACAGATTTGTTTGTTTTTCAATTGAACTGTACAGGTTTACAGGTCACATTAAAGGTGGGAAAAGTTCTAAAATGATTTCTTGTGGTCTTATTTTATATCACAAAAAGCTGGCATTTTAACGGGTGTGTACACTTTTTATATCCACTGTACATAGTTTTGTGTTAGTTTAAGTTAATAGGTTTTAGGGGGTACTAGTGATGTGCTTCTTTTTCTGTTTGAGGGCTTTCAATAAAACAAAAAGACTTGTAAGATGGGACCATAGGCTGAAATGGATGTGATAAACAACTTTATAAAAGTTCAACCTGTGACAGTGTATATGCATGTAACAAATGCTGCAACAAGACATTTAACAAATAAAGGTGTTATACATTAAAAGTGGGAATAACTTTTTAATGCAATGATGCTTTCTGTAATGTCGAACTGTCAACGGTCTTACACAAATACAAAAAAAGAAAGAGTAGCGAACTATATTAAAAACGTAGAGTGCAAATAGCTATGTTACAAGAGACATAGTCAAAGAACTGAACATATGAATTTGATAAAGAACGGTTTTCGGGACAGTTATTAAGTGGAATTCCTGGGACAAATGAAAGCAGGAGTACTTATCAATTGCAACAGGGGCTCCAATAGTGACAGAAGAGGATAAAAAAGATGATGGCAGATTTGCAGTACTAAGGAGCTACTGGCAAGTGAGGAGGACTACACTGGCATGTGTTTACCTTCCACCTAAATCTGCTACAATGGAGCTTAAGAAAATTCTGGGAAAAATAATCAGTTTTCAGCAAGGAATATTACTTCGAGGTGGGGACTGGAATGTGATTTACAACAGTGTAAAGATGCGTTGGGGGGGCAGAAGTGAAAATACAACACAGGAGGGTAGATTTTTGAAGAAATTTATGAAAATATCTGGCATGGAAAATTTTAATTCAGTAAAAGGAGTTCGGAGTGAATTTAAATATTATTCACCAAGATATAAAAACTGAGCTAGACTAGACAGAATTCACATTCTGTAGAGGTATTAGAAGTATTTCGGAAATTCTATGCAAGTCTGTATAAAACAGAGAAATATGGAAATCAAGAAAATACACAAATGGAAATGTTTATGGAACAATTAAATATGTCAAGGTTAGAGGTATCTTAGGCTCAATTACTAACGGTTAGGATAGGAGGAGATGAGATAAAAATTGTGATGTATAACCAATCTACAGAAAAGTTCCCAGGAATAGATGGCATTCCTGTGGAAATTTGGAAGCTAGGTGGGAAAATACAGATAAAGATCTGGAAGGTTTTGTTTAACAGTATTTTAAGAGGAGGAGTGCCAACATCTTGGAAGAAAGCAGTCGAAGCTGTAACACCCAAAGGTGGTAAAGGTCCATTAGACCCAGCTTCACACAGGCCCATTTCAATACTAAACCATGATTATAAAGTGTTCATGTCTGTAATGGCTAAAAGAATGACAAAAGTAATGCCAAAACTGAGATAAGGATCAATGTGGCTTTGTGAGTGTGAAGGGGAGGTAAACATTTGACATTAACAGAACACTAATGAGACAGACAGAAGCAGAATGTAAGAAGATACCATTGTGGTGGTGGGTCTTGATGCAAAGAAAAGTTTTGACAGAGTACGCTGGAACTTTCTGAGCAGGGCAATGGAACCATTTGCATTTCCTGAAAAAATTATAAGGTTATTTAGGAGGATATACGAGGGATTAGAGGCGAACATTAGAACCACTGGCAAAGAAAAAAAGGGATCCAGAAACTCAAGGATATAATTGGTATGGTAGCCAAGAAAAGCTGGCTCTATTTGCAGATATTTTTACACCTGACAAAACCAGAAAGAGACATTACAGTGTTGTGGAACATTTTGAGAAAGTTTCAAAATTTTTCGGCATACAAAATTAATGAAGCTAAAACAAAGGCAACAGCGATAAATTATGCACCCACACACAAACTGGTTCAGCAATATCCGTATTTATGGGGACACGAGAGAATCCTCACTAGCAACTTCATATCATGGTTCAGCAACTGTACAGTTGCTGAGAAGACACTACAGCGGGTGGTGAAGGTGGCTGAGAAAACCTTAGGCACAAACCTCTCTTCTATTCAGGAGCTTTTCTTTACAGGAGCAAGAAAGAAAACATATAAAATACTTGCTGATTTGACCCATCCGGCTTACAGCTGGTTCTCACAACTTGCATCTGGAAGAGGTACTGCAGCTTCCGCTGTAGGACTAACAGATTCAGGAACAGTTGGTATCCTACAACTGTGAGACATATATGGACACCAACCATAAAACTAGATACCTTGAAGCCTCATTTTTCATTTACTCCTGCTGCTCTGAGCAATTACCGCTAGCATTACTATTATGCAATATGATGGCTATACTGAGTCACGTCTAAGGTTAACAAGTGCAATATGGTAACTAAACAGCTACTAGTCAGTAGTCTCTATTTACTCTCTATCTTAACAGTGTTGGGGTTTGGTGGTGGGTACTTTATATCATCACTGGATAATGGGTATTGAATGTGTTTATGTAATGTGAACTACCTCTTGCGTCATACGTGTTATTTTCTTTCTTATGTTATTCTTTGATACCACTTTATCTACGTTATCTGCACTGCATTTCTCTCATGAGCTGACAATTGTAATTTTGTTTAGGCTGCACTTGTGTGGTCCTATATGACAAAGTTTCTTTGAATCTTTGAATGACAAAATGAAATATTTAGGAATATGAACTAAAAATGATTCTGGTGTGGCAGCCAAGGATACGAGGGAAGAGATTAAACGAACGATAATGCAAACACTGAAAAAAATGAAAGTTTTGTTATATAGATACGGATACCAAAATACAAGCAGTCAAAATTTTTTACTCCTTTTAGTCTTATACACAGGCCAGGCATATTTTTATTAACATGAGATGTTGTGGAAAGCAATTAAAGAGATGAAGGACTTTATCTGGGAGGGGAAAATGGCAAGTCAAGTGGGATAATCTTACTATTCCAGAACAGGCCGGATTGGGATTTCAGAGCTAAACAGCTAAGGCTGCTATACATAGCACAAGCAGAAAATTATAATTCAAAGTGGAAAGGGTTGATGTTGAAATGGGGCGGGGGGGAAGCTCAACAGACATGGAGAGACTGTGATTTTGAATGCAGGCCTTTAAGAACAATAATCATACAGAATATTATATCCATAAAGTAGCAAAAAGTATTGTAACAACTAAGCCAACACAGGAATGCAGAAAGGAGATTCTGCCACATGGGATCACTAATTACAGATATAGACAATAGCCAAAAGGGGGATGGCATTTATTGAAGAAAACTGGCAAAGGAACCAAGGTACTGGGAGCAAATAACTAAAGAGAGGGAAAAGTAAAAGAATGGGAAGAGACCAAGAATTTATTTGGACTTCAGGTTAGAGTTTGCCTTCCCTTATACAAGAGTACAGGCAAAGAGAAAGAAATAAAGGTGCCCTAAACGAAAGGCCAGCACTGGTGAAGTTTTCAGTAGAATACAGAATAGAAGCTGCCATTAAAAAGGAATAATTAGTATAGCATATAAAAAATTTTGCATGATAACTACAAGAATCAATCAGAGGAGGTTAGAAAGGATTGGGAAGAGAGACTGAAGAAGCAATTCACAAAAAAACAATAGGAGGCTATATGCATGCCTCCCAAATATGCAACAAAATGTAGAGGATTTAGGATTTTTGTTTGTAAATGTTTACATAGATATTTTTATACCCAAGGAGACTCCAGAGAATTTTTCTTCAGGTATACAGCAAAAGTTGGAGGTGTGACAGAAAAGAAAGAGGTACTTGGGAACATTTTCTGGGAGTGAGGTGGGTTAGTGGACTTCAAGGATTTTCAGCAAGATTTTCTATCATTGATGCTGGGTGGGTGGATTGGTGTGACAAGGGAGACAGTTTTTCTGAGTTGTGATAGAGGATTGGAATTGTCTAGACGTGGTAAAGCCTTGCTGTGTAACTATGGTGGCTACCAAAAAATCAGTTACTAGAAAATGGAAATCAAAATCTAAACTAACTATATTAGAAGTAGTGAATATAGTAACAGAGGTAAAACAACTAGAAATGAGATTGTTAGAAAAGGGTAGGAGCAAACTACATAGGAAAAAAATGGGAATTGTGTGAACAATACATACAGGGGGAGAAATGAGGTTTAAAAAAAAGGCAGGACTTAAATGAACTATAATGTTCAACAAAATGATTGAGTAAATTATATGTGATGTATGTTTGCAACTGGGAGTGTGTCAGTATGGTTTGTGATGTAAAATGCTTGCAACTAGGACTGTCTTAGGGTCATTTTCATTTATATAAAAGTATGATTGCTTATGCTGTAAAGTGACTGTTTAATAAAGATGTTTCTTGTTTAAAAAAGGGGCAGGATTTGAATAATTTATGTAATATTGCACAAGTTATATGATATATAGCAATATATGTAAAGTATAATGTTTGTTCATGTCAATTTAATATAATTTGATTGCTTTTGTATAAATGTAAATTTGCCTATGTCATAAGTGATAATTCAATAAAGGTATTTAAAAAAATAAAAGTCAAGAGTGGGTTTCCATGGACCTTGTTTCCTTGGAGCCCTAATAAAACCCTGTTATGACTTTTTGTTTGGGGATGTATGTATGGCTCTCTGTTGTTACAGAAGATGCAGGATGGGTATGACAAAGGTGCTCTTGTTCAAGAGGTACTATATGAAGAGCCTCTGTTCACAGGTTTTGGCTTGAATTCTAGATAGCAACCCCTTGCAAGGACATCTACCAATTGCTTTGTATCCACTCTTCCAGGTAAGCAAAGAGTGTCCCTCACAGATTTGGAAGGTGTTGGGACTGGGCTAGTCTCTAGAAGGCCAAAGGTTTGGTCTTCCTCCTTCTGGCTGTTTATCTGTTCCTACCTTTCTATAAAATAGCCCATATTTTTAAGGTAGTCCCCATTACAGTTGGAAAGACGGTGGTTGTACATACAGCAAACCACATCCATTGCTTTACCCTTCTCCTCTAGGCGCTTAAGTACCTCATGTACTTGTGGACGAAAAAGCAATTCTTTATCCAGTGGAGCATTAAGAAATTGGAATTTAATGTCTTCATCTAGAGGACATCTATGGAGCCTAGAATACCTTCTCAATACTGTGCCAGTTCTGCCCTGGAGGGTGTTACTGCACCATAGGCATACTTAATCCTACGTCTGTCTAACTGAATGACAATCTGGATAACTGCCACTGTGAAAGCTCTAGAGTCTTACTTAGTCAAACTGAGCTCCACCATTTGCTTAAGAATATACTTTTGGAACTTTTGAATATGGGATTGACAGTTTAAGGCTCTAAAGGATAACGTAGCTCAGGTGCAACTTTTCTTACCATACCTGTCATGGAGTCTATTACTTATCATTAGGAACAGTATTCCTCAGAATAGGTAGCTTGTGTCTCCTTTAGTTTGTTCCAGAGAGTGCATCTCAGTCTGCCACTGGCTTCTAAGGAAGGAATAAGTGGTGGCTCTGAGTAGTGTAAAATCAGCCTGACTTTTTAGGAGTTGGGGGTGGTGGTGGGTGAGGGTGCTGTGAATATAGATTTTAGTAATGACTCTCAAATACATCCAAGAGCCCTCTTTTTTCAGGAGGTACTACAACTAGCTTGTGGGCATAGCCTGGTAACTCCAAAGTTTTCTTTGAGTATAAGAAACCTCAGCAGCCTGCCACTTAAAATAGTTCATCATAAGGGCCAACGTACCTACAAATGTGAGGTTGTCGAGTGGGCCAGGTGTCCTCAATTATCAGCCTATCTGTACTGGAATCCAGAAGGGAGGACACACAAGGGATACTATCCAAGTCATCACCCCTCTGCCTGGGTGACATCTGGTTCTACTAAGTCTTTAACCAAGATGGCTAGGCAGTCCCAGCTATGCTTTGAAGGGCATTTACCTGGTGCTAACATTCTGCTAGGTCTGAACTGTCCACCTTGCAAAAGAGGTTAAGACGCCTTGGGTCAAAAAGAACTAGTCTGGTATGGCTGTCACTGAGGTCAGTATGACATCTGGCTGAGACCTCCTACATTCTGAAATGGAACGTTTACAGAAGGGTACAATTTAGAGTGACCAGCTGTGCATTCATCTCCTCCCACATTAGCAGTAAAGCCCTCTTCCCCTACTTGATGAGATTAATCTATAAGCAGCACAGAGTAGTTCCATTGGAGAGTTTTGCTTTATGGTCATTCTGGATGGAAATGCCAGACTAATCAGATAGGACGGCCTCCACAGGAGCTTTGTCAGAGGTAAGCAACTCAGATGCCAAGTCTGTGGACAGAACAAGCATCCCTCTTTGCTAGTGTCCTCAGGCTAAGGATGTCCTGGGGCATTTTCTGACTCCATAGCCCTAGAGCAAAACTTATGTAAGCAGATGCCTGAATAACCCCTACCATATGCCAAAGAATAATGACAAACACCTCTAGCTTTTTTCAGTTTAAGTACATAAACTTTGATTGCTTTGGGCTGAAAATTCTTTGAAGATATTGCACAAGCCAATGTCATGGGTGTGGCTTAAACAATAAAACACATTTTCATGCCTGCTCTTAAAACGCATCTGTCGTTTGTAAGCACTCTTGCTTGGCTTAGCTGGGAAACCCAGACCACTAAAATGTTCAGATCTGGTCTCGAGTAGATGCCAAAAACAAAAAACTTAGATTTAAAGATTAATATGACTCCTACAATGGAAAGTTCTCTAACAAATTCCTTTGGGGTATTTATCTGAGCTTTAACTCATGACTTAGCCTAATGGACAAAGTGAATGCCTGTATCAACATGCAACAAGAAAGAACTGAAGATGGTTGACCACAGGTCTACTCTTACACACTGTGACATGAAGATGTCCCAGAGGGCAGGAGACAGGAGGTTGGTATAAGGGGGAAGGGAATGATTTCTGGCCAGATGTAAACTCCACCCAAAACTGAGATTCCAGAAGTTATGATTGCAGTAGTGATTCAAGCAAAGGCATGGAAGGGCTAAGAAGGTTTCATAGTGAGGGTGGTTACAGTAAAGAATCTAGACACAGGTGCTATTTAAAGTTGTTAGCACTAGGAGCTAGTGAAGGGAAAAGTACAGTTGTGTACACTTACCATAAATGTAGATGTGAGAGTGTATTCACTGTTGCAGTCCTGACTGTTGGGATTTCCTGCCATGAAAGGCCCTGGTCAGCCCGATCACCAGAGAAAAATTTTCACCTCCCAGGCTGGTGGACACCCCCACAGATGTCGGTGCACTCAGGTATAAAGGGAGCCAGCCTATGTCATCACTTCAATATTTTCTTGATCCCTTCTAGAAGGAGCCCAAAGTTGACTATGTGAAGCAAATTAGGAGGGCCTAAACCAGGGTAGCCTGGCGAAGTGTCCCAAGGCTACCTGAGCTGAATTTGTACCCTATGCAGTAAGCTGAAGGGGGTAGGAGGGAGGGAAAGAAGACTGCAACTGTGAATACACTAACATCTATATTTCTGTTAAGGGTACACAACTGTACTATGTTCTCCAAGTTTCACTGTTGCAGTCATGACTGCTGGGATGATTCCCTAAGCTTAAATGAGGGTGTAAGGAGATCGTGGACAGGACAAGAACCCGTGCAGAACTGGAGTTGCAAATCTTGCTCTGGACTTAGAAAAGCCTGCAAGGTGGTAGTGCCTTGTGAAGGAGAAGACCAGATGGATGCCTCAAAATGTATTTAGTGGGGACCCACTTAAGGAAAGCTGCAGAGGTAGCTGTAGCCCTAGTATAGTGTGTGACCTAATCAATTTAGGGGCATTTTGTCATGATGTCTTAATGAAATGCAGTGGGATATCCACTTGGAAATAGTCTGCTTAGAAGCCAGCTTTCCTTTAGAGCCAGGGGAGAAGGTTATAAACAGCTGGTCTGATGTGCTCAAGGATATTGTCCGGTCTAGGAAAAGTTGAGCATTCTGTGCACATCCAAAGAGTGAAGTATTCTTTCTCCTCTGTTCTGATGGTTGGGGAAGAATGTAGGTAGGTGAATGGCCTGATTTAGAGAGACATTTGTGACCACCTTAGGCATGAGGTAAGGATTAGCTCTGAGGGAAACTGTCTTTATAAAATGATAATGAAAGGGTCCACTGCCATAGGGGCCTGCAACTCCGATACTCTTTCAGGCTAAAGTGATGGTCAGTAGCAGGGCAGTTTTCAAAGTGAAAACCTTTACTGAAGCATTAGCTACAGGCACAAAAGGAGGCAAAGAATTTTTCTAGGACACAGTTGAGGTCCCATGGAGGAGTGGGTTTCCTCCTGAGGCCTAATGTGAATGACACCCTAAGAAATTGTTTCAGCAGGAAATGTGAAAAGATTGGACAAAAATAACGATGTGAGCACAGATGGCTGAGGCATGCATCTTAACAGAGGAATAAGATGCACCTTTATCCAGCAGACTGACCAAGTAATCCAGGATGGTTGCAATATTAGCCAAATCTGATTCAAGGTGGTGCTTCTGGCACCAAAGAGAAAATCTTTTCTATTTGGTTGTGTAAGACTTTTTAGTCTTCTAGACTGTTTCAGAATGTCTTGCACCTGCTGACTTAAGTTGATATTGGAAGTTTGGTGCTATTTAATTATCCTGTCTGAAAGACTGTCTCTAAAGGTTGGAATGCACAATACTCCCCTTGTTATGGGTGAGGAGGTCTAGCCCCACTGTGGTAACAGCCAAGGTTTCTGATTGGTGAGCTCGAAGAGGAGTGGAAACCAGTGCTGTCTGGGCCAGTCTGGTGCTATCAGAACAGCCCTTGGACCCTCTTCCCTTACATTAGAAGTACTCAAGATAGAAGGGATAAGGGGGGGGAAAGACATAAATGAAGAAGTGATTCCATGGGAATGAGAAGGAGTCTGTTATCCATGCAAATGTCTGCTTTTTCCTGGAACAGAATTTCTTCAGGTGTGCACGGTCTTTGATGGCAAAAAGATCCACCTGTGGGACCCCCATTTCTGAGTTATGCTGAAAAATATTTCCCGACTCAAATGCCATTCATCGGGGTCTGTCAGGTTTCTGCTGAAGTGGTCTGCTACAGTATTTTGTTCCCCTGGAAGACATTGTGCCATAAGGTGTAGCCCTAGAGAGTGTACAGTCCTCCCAGACTTGCATGCCTAGATGGCACAAAGCAAAGGAATGAGTGCCTCCCTGCCTCTTTATGTACCATGACTGTGGTACTCTGTCTGTACTGCCAGAACCCCCTGGTGTCCATCTTATCTTTGAAGGGCAGTAATCTTTTTTGCACTGCCATACATTCTTTCCAATTTATGTGAGTTTCTTCTTGTGTTGAGTGTCCCATATTCCTTTTTATTCTCCCCCCCTCCTCCATTTTTTTC
>NC_056746.1:883168103-883218076 GCF_019279795.1 Protopterus annectens | reverse complement strand
CTAGAAAAATTCTTTTTTTAAAAAACCCTAAATTGAAGACAAAATTTAGGCAAACCTGCCTGAGGTGCATCCAAGAGGCTAGCCTTTACATAAGGGAGAGACTGTTCCCTAAGCCAAGCATGTCTTCTGATAACTGGGCCAGTGGCATCTGCCCTGCAGGAGGCCTCCATGGCATCATGCCCACAGTGCAGGGAATTGTCCATCTACCAGGAATCTGGCATGGCACAGGTCTAAAAGTTCTTTGGAAAAATATTTATCCTTTAGGGTTGACATCTTTTGTTTAAGTTAGTCAGGAATGGTTTGCTGGTATTTGATCATATGGAATTGACAGTAGAGGGCCCTCAGAGTGGTGCAAATATATGCTTTCTTTCCGAACCTATCAAAGGTCCTACTCACTTTTTCTGAAGGAAGTGGCTCTAGCCCCCTTCGGCCCTGAGGTGACCACTTTGGGGTCAGCAGAGGGGTTTTTGAAAAGATATTTGTGACCGTCTTGTACCCGTTAGAGCACGTCTGGTTTTCTAGGGGCAGTTGGGAGTAAGGATTCAAAAAGGCATCCTAGAAAACAACCCCCACCACTTGCTAAAGGTTTCTGTTCTGGGAGGTCCAAGAACTCCCCAACTCTTTTTGGCCTGAGGGTATTCTTGTGCCTCCCACAGAAAGTGTTGTCTCACAGCTTAGAGAGTCTCTCTCCAAAAGTGAGATCTTCAGGTGGGAAAGCATAAGGAAGATTTTCTCATAGGATGTGTAAGAGAGGCCTGCCTCAGAGCAAGATTCCCTCACATCAGAGTCTAAAAATTCAGGAAGGGCATCCCTTCTTTTTCCTGGGGTAATGTCCCATGTCCCCTGTAGTCTGTCTAGCTCTTACAATGTTAATTAAATCTTCAACCAGTTTGATCAAATTTTGCTGGGCCCATAGTCCTAGGCGAAAGACCTTCCACATTGCTTTTCTTTGGGGGTGGCTCTGGCCTTAGACCTAGGTGCGTCCGAGGCCCTGGCACCTCACTCTCTGGGGTGAAGGTACACAGGCGTAGGCCTACACCTTGTTGTGTGACTTGTGTCAGCAGTTAGTAAATGCTTGTCAGTACCTGCGGCCTGCTGAGTGGTCTTGGACCCAACCGATGAGCTGAAGGTATGTGCAGACGTCGAAGGGACTGATGCATGTCAGACTCCAAACGGGTCTCAACAGAGGCCTGGGTCAATATACCAAAGGTTGAAGGGGACTGCGAAAGGGTCTCACCTGCCTCACCGATCACAAGTCTTGTAGGAGAGCTGGAGGGGGAATGATTGTCAAACGAACGCAGGAAAGTTGTGTAAAATCTTACCATAGCCATAGATGTCTTTCTCTTCCATGTTGCAGTATTCTACATGTGGGTTTTACCCTTTTTCCTTCCAGTTCGTCTGGCCAAGATTCAAAAGATTTTCAGTCTCTCTAGGTGCATCTGACGTCCGATGTGGCAGCAGAAGCGTAGGCCATAAATGTAATGTCTGCAGGCACCAGCCTTCAAAACCTAAAAAGCCCCAGCCAGACAAGTCCTATAAGGGCAAAGGCTGTCCTGTGTCACCCAGGAGAGCAAGTGCAACCTGATAGGAGTGGAAGGAGGGAGGGAAGGAATACTGCAACATGGAAGAGAAGGACATCTACGGTTATGGTAAGATTTTACACAACTTTTCTATGTCTTTCTATTCCAATGTTGCAGTATTCTACATGTGGGTGTGTACCAAAGCTCACTGATAAATGGATGGTGGCCTAGAAGAGGTTTCTAGGAATCCATGTAAAATAGCCCTGGCAAACATCGCCCTGGCGATGTGGTCTAGCTTTTAGTACTTGAAGGTGTGCACAGAGGACCAAGTGGCTGCTTCAAGTATGGTGTTGGTATCTAGCCCTTTAGAAAAGGCTCCAGAAGAGGCCATAGCTCTGATGGAGTGGACTTTGACATTGCCCTGCAAGGTCTTCTCATGGACAAGGTAACAGAATGAAATGGTCCTGAAATCCACGCCGATATGGTCTGTTTGGTTACTGCTTTCACCTGAGCCCTGGAGTGGAAGGAGACAAACAAGTGGTCTGGTTTCCTAATGGGCTTGGTTTTATGTAGGTAAAACCTAAGTTGCCTGTGGACATCTAGGGAATGAAGTACTCTCGCACTGTCCCCCTGCGGGTTGGGGAAAAAGGTAGGCAGGTGAATGGCCTGGTTCAAGGACAGGTCATTCACTACTTTGGGTGTGAATGACAGATTGGTCCTGAGAGTCACCCTGCCAGGATGAAAAGAAGGGTGGTTGTAACCATAACACCTTGCAGCTCTGAGATCCTTCTGGCTGAGGTTAGAGCTACCAACAAAACAGTTTTCCATGTGCAAATTTTTATGGAAGCCTTGTCTGCTGGCTCAAAGGGGCTAAAGTGAGTTTCTCTAGTACATAGGTAAGGTCCCAGGGCGGGGGGGGGGGGGGTTCCTGGAAGGTCTCACGTGTAGTACCCCTTTGAGAAAAAAAGTTTAGTCAGAAGTCTGGATGCAAGGGGAGGGTCCATAGGTAAACGGGCAGAAATTGCAGACAAATGTGCTTTTAGAGAGGAGTAATCCAGTCCTGTCTGCATTAGTTCACATAGGTAACACAGGATTAAAGGAATGTCGCTTTCCATTGGGTCCAACTATCTGTTGTGACACAAAATAGAAAACCTTTTCAACTTCACAAGATAGAATTTTCTTGTGTTGGGTTTCCTAGCCTCCTGCAGGACATTTAGCATGTCCTCACTGTACAGGTGTCTGAAGGGTATCAGAATCCTATCAGCCACAGGGTGAGTTGCAGGGATTGCCACTGTGGGTGAATCTGAGTTCCCTTGTGCTGTGTGATCAGGTCCACTGAGGGGATAATTTGTGGTGATTGTCCTTGGACAAATGAAGGAGGAGGGGGAACCAGTGCTGTCTTGGCCGGAAGGGAGTCACCAGCAAGATTTTTGGCGAGTTCTGCTGAATTTTTAGCAGTACCTTCTAAATCAAGGGGAAGGGGGGGAAATGCGTACAGAATTTTTTCCTTTTAGGGCACTGAGAAGGCATCTGTTGCCAGTGCCTTGGGGTTGGGTGTCCTGGAGCAATTACCAGGGAGTTGCCTGTTCATGGAGGAGGTGAACAGGTGTATTTGAGGTATACCCCCACCTGGGGACCAGATTCAGGAAAACATCTCTTTGAAGCATCCACTCATGGTTGTTTGAGACTGTCCTACTTAGGTGAACTGCCTGGCAGTTGTGCAGGGAGGGTATTTGTAGGCTGCCTGTAGGGTAATTCCGTGTGAGGTGCCCATATCCCTTACCTGCAGTGCTAGTCTGCAGAGTAAGCAAGATTTTGTTCCTCCCTGTTTGAGACACCACAGGACTGTGATGTTGTCTGTGAACATCTTGAGAGGGCCTTTCTCTAGATAGGGTAGGAAGGCTTGTAGAGCATGGAGGACTGCTCTCACTTCTCTGACATTTATGTGTTCTAGTTTGTCTGTCCGCAAACCTTGCACTTTTCTTAGTCCTAGGGTTGCTCCCCATCCCAGATCTGAGGCACCTGTATTCACAGTCTGGGAGGGTGTGGGTACTTGAAGAGGGAGGCCTGAGTTCTTGGTCACCTGTTCCACCCACCATTGCAATTCCTGCTTCAAGCAGGGAAGGAGGGGAAAGTATAGTTGTGTACACTTACCATTAATGTAGATGTTCGAGTGTATTCACTGTTGCAGTCATCACACTTTGGTTATCTGCCTGCAGGTAGCCCTCAGTCGGTCCGAATACCAGCAACTTAGTATTTCTGCATCAGATGCCGTCGCTCCAGGACTGATGGCAGGTCGTCAGGGGTATACAAACAGGAAGCTGATGCCATTACATCAGTTTTTCTTGCCCCAAATATCAGGAGCCCCCCAAATAGGGAGCTAAGTTATGGTGGGGAAAAAGACCACCAGTAAAAAGTAAATACCAATGACAATTCCCCTGAAAGGGGTGAGTAATAGCCATAGAGACGAGAGAGAGAAACCAAGGGGCTGGAGGGAGGGAAACCAGGACTGCAACAGTGAAAACACTCAAACATCTACATTTATGGTAAGTGTATACAAAATACAGTTGTGTACACTCACCATAAATGTAGATGTTCGAATGTATTTCACTGTTGCAGTCATTACATTTAGGTTATCTGCATGCAGGTAGACCTCAGTCAGCCTGATTAACAAAGTCTTGGGTCCTGCGTCGGTTGCTGTCCCTTCTTCCATGACGTCAGGTCGTCAAGGGTATAAAACATGCAGCTGACGCCATTACATCAGTTTTTCTTGCCCCAGATGTCAGGTGCCCCCTAATGGGAAGCGATTAAACATGGAAGCACAAAGATATACCTCCAACAAAAAAAGCAAATACACCAAAAAGTCTTTTAAGCATAGTAAAGGTAAGTAGAGGTATAGCCAAAAGAAGTTAGGGTGCTGGAGGGAGGGTAACCAGGACTGCAACAGTGAATACACTCTAACATCTACACTTATGTTAAGTGTACACAACTGTACTATGTTCTATGTGTTTCACTGTTGCAGTCATTACATTTGGGTAAATTCCCAAAGCTATGGTTGGGAGGAGGAATTTAGATAGCATTAGGGCCAGCTATAAGGCACTGCAAGACTGCAGTGGCAAAGCCAACTCTGGATTTAGAGAAAATTGGCAAATGATAATGCCAGGTGAAAGTATGTACAAAACTCCAGGTAGCAGCTTGTAGGATGTCCCTGGTAGGGACGCCTCTGAGAAAGGCTGTAGAGGTAGATACAGCCCTGGTGGAGTGAGGTCTGATCCCCTGGGGGACAGGTTTTCCATGGTGCTTATAGCAGAAATGAATGCAATGGCTTATCCATTTAGAAATGGTTTGCTTTGAAACAGCCTTCCTCTCTGCCCCTGCAGCAAATGCCACCAGCAGTTGTTCAGATTTTCTTTGAGGTTTAGACCTGTCCAAGTAGAATCCAAGTTGTCTGTGCACATCTAAGGAATGCAGTATCCATTCCCCTTTATTCTGTGGATTGGGAATAAGGTTGGCAAATGAATGGACTGATTAAGAGCCACACTGGATACCACGTTGGGCATGAAGGATGGATTGGTTCTGAGGGACACACTGTCCACATGAAAGATGATGAAAGGCTCCACTGCCATAACGGCCTGTAATTCAGGTACCCTTCTAGCTGAAGTGATTACTGAAAGGAAAGCTGTTTTCCAAGAAAGACATTTTAGGTCTGCAGTAGCAGCTGGCTTGAAAGGAGGTAGAGTGAGTTTCCCCAAGACAAAGTTAAGATCCCAAGCTGGGGTTGGAGCTCTCTTGGGTGGTCTCAATTTTTTGGCCCCTCTCTGGAACTGCTTGAGCAGTGAAGCAGAGAAGAGGGGAGGTTCTGTGTTATAATGAGCTGAAATGGCTGTGGCATGGATTTTAATGGAGGAAAAAGACAGGCCCTTGTAAAGCATCTCAGTTAAGTATTGTAAAATCTGAGGTAAATTGGGCGCTGCTGTGCTCATGCCTTGAGATTGGTTCCAGGCACAGAATCTTCCATTTTTCAGCATAAGATTTTCTAGTACTAGGCCTCCTTGTCTCTAAAATGATATTCATCACAGGTTTGCCGAGGGATGGTAAAGGAGAGATTAAGTAATTAGCCAGGCTGCAAGGTTTAGTGTTGGAAGCTGAGGGTGTGGAATCTGGTTCTACTGCTGAGACAGCAGGGAAGGAGTCTGAAGCAGGTGCCATGGAGATAACCGTCCTTGGTTTGTCCTGTTTGTCCTGATTTTTGGTAATACTTTGGAGAGACGAGGCGGGGGGGGGGGGGCATAGACTGATAGGTTTTTCCAGCTGAAGGACAGAGCATCCACTTTCCAGGCTTGTTTGTGGGGAGTCCTTGTGCAAAATTTGTCCAATTGATAGTTCTGGGGAGAGGCAAACAGGTCTATATCTGGGCTCCCCCATTTGCTTGTCAACATGTTGAAAATCCTTGGTTCCAGTTTCCACTTGTGTGGGTCCATGTGGTTTCTGCTTAGTCTGTCTGCCAGTGTATTTAATTTTCCTGGCAGGAATTGAGCTTGTAGGTGCACTTGGTAGTTCAAGGCTGTGTTCCACAACGCAATGGCTAGTCTACAGAGGGGGTAAGAATGTGCACCCCCTGCTTGTTTATGTACCACATAACAGTGGTGTTGTCTGTCTTTACCATTAGCTGTCCTGGAAGAATGTGGTCCTTGAAGGCTGTCAGCGCATTCTGTACAGCTAACATTTATTTTTGATTGATATGCAGGTGCATTTGACTTGGGTTCCCATTTGCCCTGAATGCACTTCCCTGCCAGGTGAGCCCCCCCATGCATAGTCTGATGCATCTGTTGTTGGGGTTTGGGCGGCAGGGGAGTGGTGTGAAAGGTAGTCCCTTATTTTGGTGGCAGGCCTCTGCCCACCAAAGGAACTCTAGGCATAGGCAAGGTATGATAGGTATCGTTTCTAGGTCTTGAGAAGGTTGACACCATAGGCTTTTTAGATACCAATGTAGTTTCCTCGTATGCAGTCTTGCATATGGAATTAGAAGAATGCAGGAGATCATGAACCCCAAAGGCTTGCAGTATTTGTCTTGCAGATAGCAGGGTTTTTGTGGCCACTTGTTTGAAGTAGGTTGTCAAATGAATTTGCTTTTCTGGCGTGAGGTAAGCCATCTGGGAAGTTGTATTCAAGCTTGCTCCCAGGAATATAATTTGTTGACAGGGTACCAGATGTGATTTCTTTTTGTTTATGGTGTACCCCAGACAAGTTAGAACCCTTTTTACAAAGGCAAAATGATTCAAAAGTATGTGTTGGCTTTCTGCCTGAATTAGACAATCGTCCCGATATGAGTATATTTGAATATTTCTTTGCCTACAAAATGCAATAACTGGAGCTAGGCACTTTGTGAATACCCTGGGTGCAGTAGATAAGCCAAAGGGCAGTGCAGAGAACTGATAGTGCGTGTAGCATGCTTTGAAGCATAGGTATCTTCTGCAAGATTCCCCGATTGGGATGTGCAAGTATGCTTCTTTTTAATCTAGTGTTGCCAACCAGGCATCTTTGCCTATCATAGGAAGTAATTGGTGAAGAGTCAGCATCTTGAATTTTGGAATATCCAAAAAGATGCTTAGAGTAGACATGTCCAGGATAGGACGCCATGAATTGTCTTTTCTGGGTACCAGGAAAAGTCTCGAGTAGAAACCTTGTCCCTTTTCCTCTTCTGGTACCAGTTGAATAGCCCCCATGCTTAAGAGAGAAAAGTACTTGTTTTTGGGCCTCGGCACACTGATTTGGGGGTAGGTCCGGCCACCCACTTGGTGTTGGCAACATGTGGAAGTGAAATCTGTATCCCTGGGACACTATTTAAAACCCATTTGTCCTGGATAATGCGTTCCCAATTCTTTCCATGAGGAGCAATCTTCCCCCCAAAGTTGCAGTCAGTTGATAAATGCTTGGAAATTTTAAAAGGAAGTCATTGAGGCAGTTTACCACAGGGGGGGGGGGGTCTTATTATTCCCAGACTTGAAAGTAGAGGCCCCCCACTGCTTAGTTCTGCGAGTCCCCTGGGACTGAAACCTGGGGTTTTTGCTGTGTCTGGGTTTGGCTTGAGAAGACCTGGAAGGGGCTGGAAAGGACCAATTCTTAGAGGGCCAGTGCCTACTAAATCTAGGAGCTGAACTTGTAAAAAAATATTTAACAGTTTGCATAGATTTAGCTTTATCTTCCATCTTTTTAAGAACTTCCTCAGCCTTGTTGCCAAACAGGCGGTCTTGATTTAAAGGAGCATCCAACAATTTAGCTTTAACATGATCAGGCAAAGATTGTTCCTTAAGCCAAGCATGCCTTTTGAGTACAGACCCAGTAACAGCAGCCCAGTAAGAGGCCTCTAATGAATCAAAACCACACTGCAAAGCATGTTTTCCAACTTGTTCGGCAGAATGCATTAAATCCTGTAATTCTTTATTTTCCACACAGTCAGGAATCAACATTTTCTGTTTAAGCAGTCCAATAACATTGCTGATAGTTTAACATATGAAACTGGCAGTTTAAAGCCCTAATGGCCAAGGTTGCAGAAGTGTAAACCTTCGTACCCCATCTATCCAGCACCCTGGAGTCTCTACCAGAAGGGGTGGGATTTTTAGCAGTAGAAGCCTTAATGCCCTTGTACCCCTGTGAAATAGTCTCTGGATCTGCAATAGGATTTTTGAAAAGGAACTTGTGGGACTCAGGGACCCTGTAGTATCTGTCAGGTTTTCTGGGAGCAGGAGGCAGGAAATCAGGGGCCAAACTAGATTCTGAGAAAGCATCAACAATGACTAGTACAGGAGGAATAGCTAAAGGCCTATGCTGAGGTAGAAGGAAATCCCCAAGCCTCTTTTTTTGAATCAGAAAAATCCTGGCTTACCCAGTGGAAATGCTCCCTTAGAGTATGTAAGGTTTCCCCAAAAGAAAAATCTTCAGGAGGGGAAGCAGAGGGAATAGAGTCATCTGCATCAGAATCCTCATAAGTAGGTAAGGGCTAATCCAGATCATCAGAAGAGTCAGAAAAAACAGAATCCTGATCAGAAGATTCATAATCAACTTCAGTCCTAGGCCTCTTGGGGGGGGGGGGGGGGTTGGCAACCCCTGATTGGAGTTATTAGATCTTCAGCCATTCTTATTTGTTTTTAGGCCTAGAGGCCTGAGCATGTGGTCTAGGAGGAGTCTTTTTTAGGCATGGATCGAGATTTAGGCCCAAGTAAGAAGGAGGGGGTTTAATATTCAAGTCCGTAGGCCTGAATACACCCTCAAAAGCCAGTGCCTGCACAGCGGCTCCAGACCCATCCAAGGTAGAGACATCTGCGGGTTCCATAGTTGAAGCATCTCGCAGCATACCGGACTCTGAATGGGTCTCAGTAGAGGCCTGCGAATCAGAAGTAGCGGGTATCAGGGGCAGCGAAAGCACCTCACTGAATACCGGCAAACTGCCGACTGGCTTAGGAGAAGCGTTGTAGGCAGTTCTGGACCTCGGCGGCCTGTCTCTGTCTTTATCTTTGCATTTTTTCGGAATCCCGGTAGTCGGATGGCTAACCAATAACATTTCTGGATAAATAAACCAAGAACCGAAATATTTAGAGGTGAAAATATACAGACGATGGATAGTGCGCTGATTAAATAAAGCACAAAACCAACAGCAAGGTACGTCGTGATCAGGGCCTAGGCAAGGAACACAGTACAAATGAAAATCTTTATGAGGCATTTGCTTTCCACAAGTAATGCAATTATTAACTTTTACTGATATCAGTAAGGAGCAAGAAAAAGTTTCCCCAATGGGGTACTTGGCTTTAGTTGAAGACTTCGGTTTTGAAACTTGAAAACGAAAATTTCAGGAGTCGGCCGACCGGCACTTGTGAAATGCTTCTGGTGTCTGCTACATGTTTTATACAGTTGATGACCTGACGTCACGGAAGAAGGGACAGCAACCGACGCAGGACCCAAGACTGTGTTAATCAGGCTGACTGAGCAAGCAGATAACCCAAATGTAATGACTGCAACAGTGAAACATGAAGAACATCTGTACTATGTTCTTCGCGTTTCACTGTTGCAGTTATCACACTTGGGTGGATTCCCAAAGATGAAGAAGGGTGGAAGCAGTCAAGAAGAGTTAGGGCTGGCTAGTATGCCTTGCAGGACTGCTGTTGCAAAACCTGCCCTGTATTTGGAAAAGATAGGTAGGCGGTAATGCTTGGTAAAGGTGTGTACAGAACGCCAAGTAGCAGCTCCCAGGATGTCCATGGTAGGGACTCCCCTGAGAAATGCTGTAGAGGTAGACACTGCCCTAGTGGAATGTGTTCTGACCCCCTGAAGTGTTGGGTTTCCCATGGTGCTTGTTGCAGAAATGGATGCAGTGTGCTATCCATTTGGAAATTGTTTTGAAATGGCCTTGCCATCTGCCCCTGTTGCAAAGCTGACTAGCAAATGGTCAGATTTTCTGAAGGGCTTAGTCCTATCAAGGTAGAATCTGAGCTGTCTGTGCACGTCCAGGAAGTACAGGATCCTTCCCCCCCTTTATTTTGGGGATTAGGGAAGAAAGCTGGCAAATGGATGGATTGGTTGAGAGCCACACTGGACACCACTTTAGGCATAAAGGAAGGTTAAGTCCTGAGGGAAAGCATGTCAGCATGGAAGATAATGAAGTGTTCCACAGCCATGAGTACTTGTAGCACAGACACTCTTCTAGCTGAAGTGATGGCCAGAAGCAGGGCTGTTTTCCAAGAGAGGAATTTTAACTCTGCTGACACTGCAGGTTCAAAGGGGGGAAGCGTGAGCTTTTCCAGTACAAAGTTAAGGTCCCAAGCAGGGGTGGGTGCTCTCCTTGGCGGCCTGAAAATGTTTGCCCCTCTCAGGAACTGTTTGCTAAGACGGTGTGAGAAGAGAGGTGGGCTCAGTGTGGAAATGAGCCAAAATGGCTGAGGCATGCATCTTGATGGAGGAGGAGGACAGGTCTTTGTGGAGTAGATCTGTTAAGTAATTCAGGATTAGAGGCAGACAGGGCATTGTTGTGTCCTCTCCTAAAGAGTGAATCCAAGAGCAGAACCTTTTCCACTTATCAGCATAGGATTTTCTTGTACTGGGTCTTCTGGCCTCGAGAATGCCACCCAGCACCTGCTTGCTTAGGGTTGCAGGGGGAGAATTCAAAGAATAAGCCAGTCTGCCAGATTTAGGGTTTGCAATTGCAAAATCTGCCCCTCCTGCTGAAAGCTGGGTTCTGGTGTAGGTGCCAGGGTGGCACCGGTGACAGGCTGTGCAGGATTGGGTACCAGTGTTGGCATGGCCAGTTTGGGGCAATCAGAATTGTCCTTGGTTTGTCCTGTCTTATCTTAAGCAACACTCTTGAGAGAAGGGGGCAGAGGGGGAAAGGCAGATTGAGAGATTGACCCACTGAAAAGATAGGGCATCCACTTTCCAGGCCCTACTGTGAGGATTCCTGGTGTGGAAATTGCTGAGCTGGTGGTTGAAGCGGGAGGCAGAGAGATCCACCTCTGGGGCCCCCCATTTCTGAATTAGAAGGTTGAAGGTGCTGGAATCCAATTGCCACTTGTGTGTGTGTCTCGGAGATTTCTGCTTAGGTAGTCTGCCAGTGAGTTTTGTTTGCCTGGCAGGAATTGAGCTTGCAGATGGACTTGTATGTCCAAGGCCATGTTCCACAGGGCCATGGCTAACCTGCAGAGTGGGTATGAGTGGTTCCACCCCCTGCTTGTTGATGTACCACATAACTGTGGTGTTGTCTGTTTTTATTAGCAGTTGTCCTGGAAGCAGTAGGAATCTGAATGCGGTCAGGGCGTTCTGCACAGCTAGCATCTCTTTTGTTTGATGTGCAGATGAATTTTGACTTGGGCTCCAGTGGCCATGAATGCATTTGCCATCTATGTGTGCTCCCCAGACATAGTCTGTGGTTAGGGTCTGGGCGGCGTGGGGTTGAGTAAAGGGCAGTCCCTTGTTGTGATTGCATGCTTCTGCCCACCAAAAAAACTCTTTCCTTAGACAGGGTATGATAGGAATGACTGTTTTCCATGTCCTGAGAATGTTGGCACCAAAGACTTCTTAATTACCATTGAAGTTTCCTCACATACAGTCTTGCATATGGAATTAGCAGTATGCATGAGGCCATGAACCCTAGGGCCTGTAGTATTTTCTTGCGGATAGCTGGGTTCTGGTGGCCATTTGTTTGAAGTAGGCCGTCAGACAGACTTGCTTTTCTGAAGTGAGGAATGCCATCTGGGATGTTGTGTCCAAGCTTGCACCCAGGAACAAATTCTTTTGACTGGGTACCAGTTTTGATTTCTTTTTGTTGATGGTGTACCCCCAAGGAAGTGAGAAGGTTTTTCACAAATGTCAGGTGCTGCAACAGCAATTCCTGACTGTCCGCCTGAATCAGGCAGTCGTCCAAGTATGGGTAAATTTGGATATTTCTCTGCCTGCAGTATGCAATGGCTGGAGACAGGCATTTTGGGAATATTCTGGGCACAAAAGATAAGGCAAAGAAAGTGCAGAGAACTGATGATGCATAGATCCTGCCCTGAAACGTAGATACGTCCTGCATAGATCCTGCCCTGAAACGTAGATATGTCCTGCATGACTCCCTATATGGGGATGTGCAGAAAGGATTCTTTTAAGTCTAGGGTGACTAACCAGGCATCCTTGGCTAGCATAGGAAGAAGCTGTTGCAGGGTAAGCATTTTGAATTTTGGTACCACCAGCAAGGTGTTGAGAATAGAAAGATCCAGGATTGGGCGCCAACAGCCCTCTTTCCTGGCTACCAGGAATGGTCTGGAGTAGAATCCTTGACCCCTCTGTTCTACTCAAACTGGCTAAATAGCTCTGACACTGAGCAGGGAAAGCACTTGGCTTTGAGCCTCTGCCCACTGGTTGGAGGAAGGTCTGGAAACCCGCTTAGGGTTTGCGGTGAGTGGAAATAAAATTTGTACCCCTGGGATACAATGTTGAGGACCCATCGGTCCTGTGTGATGGACATCCAGTTTCATGCACGAAGGGCAGGTTTTCCTCCTAGGGGCACAAGCAAATGGGCAGGGCTGAGGAGTGGAGTAAAGTAGTAAAGTTTTTTCTGTAAGGAAGTGGCTTACCACTCCCTGTTTTAGGGGTGGGGGCACTCCATTGCTTAGATCTCTGCATACCCTGAGACTGTAGTCTGGGTGGTCTGTTACCTCTGGGTCTGGTGTGAGAAGGCCTGGAGGGGGCTGGAAAGGACCAGTGTTTGGAAGGGCAATGCCTACTGAACCTAGAGGGTTGCCCTTGTAAGAATTCTTTAACAGTCTGGATAGACTTAGCTTTTTCTTCCATCTTTTTGAGAACCTCTTCTGCTTAGGTGCCAAACTGTCTTTGTTTAAAGGAGCGTCTAGTAACTTAGATTTGACATGGTCTGGCAAAGGTCTGCTCCTTGAGTCAAGCATGTCTTCTCAGTACAGAGCCAGTGACTGCTGCCTGGCAAGATGCTTCTAGGGCGTCAAAGCCACACTGCAAAGTATGCTTGCTGACCTGGCTTGCCGAGTGCATAAGCTCCTGCAAATCTTTATTTTCTGCACAGTCTGTAAAGGTTGCTACTTTTTGTTTAATAAGTTCCATATGTTGCTGGTACTTCAGCATGTGAAATTGACAATTCAATGCCCTAATAGCCAGAGTTGCAGAGGTATATACCTTTTTACCTCATCTGTCCAAGTCTCTGGAATCCCTGTCTGAAGGGGTGGGATTCTTGGCTGTAGTTGCCTTGATACCTTTAGGCCCCTGGGAAATTATCTCTGGGTCAGCAGTAGGATTCTTGAAAATAAATTTGTGAGCGTCAGGTACTCTGTAGTACCTGTCTTGTTTCCCAGGGACAGGAGGTAAAGTGTCAGGAGTAAGACTGAATTCCATAAAAACATCATCATCATCCAGGATAGGGGGAATTGCCAAAGGCCTGTACTGAGGCAATTCTACAAATTCTCTGAGTCACTTTTTGGACTGAGGATAGTCTTGGCATTCCCAGTGGAAATGCTCTCTTAAGGTATGCAAGGTTTCACCAAAAGAAAAATCCTCTAGAGGGGAGGCAGAGGGAATGGATTCCTCTGCATCTGAATTCTGATAAGCAGATAAGGGCATATCTTCGTAATCAGAAACCTCAGAGCCATCGAACTCGTGGTCTGTAGAAGCTGTAGGGAACTGGTCTCTTTCTCTTAACAGGGGAAGGCTGACCTCCCCTAATCAGCATAATAAGGTCTTCAGCCATTCTAAGCATTTGTTTTTGTGGCATGGGAACAGGTGTATGCACTTTGGTCATCTGTTTTCTAGGCGTAGTGCGTACTCTGGGCCTAAGAAACTTAGTAGTTTTAGATAAAGAAATCTGTTTGAGTCGAACATCAGTTAAGCGAATAACTGCCTTACTAGCCGGTGCCTGTACAGTGGCTCCGCCCCATCCATGGTAGAGACATCTGCAGGTTCCATAGCTGAAAGAGAGTCTCGTGGCATACCGGACTCTGAATGGGTCTCAGTAGAGGCCTACAAATCCACTGAAGGAGGCATCAAGGGCTGTGAAAGCACCTCACTGAGTACCGGCAGACTGGCGACTAGCTTAACGGAAGCATCGTCGGCAGCTTTGGACCTATGTGGTCTTTCTCTGTCTTTATCCTTATGTTTTTTTCAGAAAAATCGGTAGTCAGATGGCTTACCAAAGCCATTTTACAATACGGAGATGAAGAGCAAAAGAATTTAGCAACAAAGAGCCTGACGACGAATGGTTCGGTCGTTAAACAAGGCACAAAACCGACAGCGAGGAACGTCATTGTCTGGGCCTAAACAGGTGAAGCAGTAAGAATGAAAATCTCTGTGAGGTATTTGCTTTCCACAGGCAAGACAATTGTTAACTTTTTCTGACATCCACAGGCAAGACAATTGTTAACTTTTTCTGACATCGGTTAGATCAAGAAAAAAGGATACCCAATGGGGTACTTAGCTTTAGAAGACTATTATTCAATTCGTAAACGAAAATTCAGGTAGCGGCTGACCAGCACTTGCGAACTGCTTCTGCTTCAGGCTCCTTGGCATGAAAGACTGATGTAACGGCATTGGCTGCCTGTTTTTATACCTCTGATGACCTGACGTCAGTCCTGGAGTGACAGCATCCGAAGCAGAAATACTAAGTCTCTGGTATTCGGGCCGACTGAGGGTTACCTGCAGGCAGATAACCCAAGTGTGATGACAGCAACAATGAAACATGAACATTCCTCAACTCTAGGGGGGTGGGAGTGTTGAGTCCACAATGACCGAAGATACCATTATAATATCCTCATGTGCAGTCTCGCTAAGGGCAACATGGGTAAAGTGGCTGCCATATAACCCAGAAGTCTTAGAAACTGCCTTGCTGTCAATTTTACAGCTTGAAATACTTCAGGCAGGTGGTGTGACATGGACACCACCTTCTCTGGTGGTAAGAAGGCCTTCATAAGGTCTGTCCGGATTCTGCAGCCCAGGAAGACAATGTCCTGTGCAGGCTCCAGGTGAGATTTTGGTAAGTTTATAAGGAAACCTAGAGACTGCAGGAGGAGCAGAAAGGTCTGGGTGTGAAGAAGAGTCTTCTGATCGGGTGCCTGAATTAGAAGGTCATCTACGTAGGGGAATACTTGGATGCCCTTTGTCCTGCCCATTTTGTGACTACCCTGGGAGCAGTGGAAAACCCAAAGGGCAAGGCACAAAACTGAAATTGTGATGAGCCTGCTAGAAATGTGATATGTTTCCTGAAGGTAGGCTTTATTGGTATGTGGAGGTAGGCATCCTTTATGTCTAGGGTTGCCATAAAGTCTTGGGGTAGGAGGAAGGGAAAGAGGGTAGGAAGAGTGAGCATCCTGAAGGTAGGAACCTTTAAGAAAGGGGTTGACACGAAGGAGGTCTAGGATAGGCCTCCATGGTCCATCCTTTCTGGGTACCAGAAAAATTCTGGAGTAGAATCCTTTTCTTTTTGATTCTGTAGGCACTTTTTCTACAGTGCCTTGTATTAGTAAGGTTTGCAGTACCTATCTTAGGACAAGTAGCTGACTGGCAGGAGGCTGAGGCATATCCAGCCTTGTTGGGGGGGGGGGGTGATCCAGGTCATAAAGTAACGGTTCTGTATGATGGACAGAGCCCATTTGTCTGAGGTAATGAGAGACCAAGCAGGCAGACAGGGGGAGGTATGCAAGAGGGGGTGGGAAGAGAGATTGGCAAGCAGTCAGACACTACCTGCTCTGCCTGGAAAGGGAGGCCTTTGGCTGGAGGAAGGAGAACCTCTAGCCAGAGGGGGGCTGTCTTTTAGGAGGTCTCCTGGAACTGGGGGGAGCCAAAGGCCTAGAGGTTTTTCTGATGAATTGTGTCTTGGCCGGGTAGTTCCTGTGGAACTTGGGGATGGGCGAGACTAGCAGGTGTTTAAGGTCCTGCAATTCCTTGCCTTTTTGTTGCAGGGACTTAAACAGGTCAGCCACGTTTCCACTGAACAGGGCAGAGAGCCAAAGCAGCATGAATAAGTTTGGCTCTGAAGTCGTCAGGGAGGGGCTGAAAACCTAGCCAAGAATATCTTCTTAATGCAGAAGCTGATGCAGCTGACATGGCTGAGGCGTCAGCTGCATCTTAAGGAGCGTCTATTCACCTGAAAGGTGAGAGCTAGCAGGGAGGTCAAGGAGGCATTGCCTGCCCAACCTGGGATGTCAGCCAATTCCTTAGTGGCCTTGTCTAGTAGTGCTAAGGAATACTTGGTCATGTGAGTATGGTAGTTAATGGAATGAATGACAAGGTGGCAGAAGTGTATATTTTCTTGCCCAACCTTTCCATTGTCTTGCTGTCCTCGTCAGCTGGAAGAATGGTAGTGGTAGGGAGCAGTTTGGATGCCCTATCAGTAGAAATGGGGGAGTCCATCTGTATAAGGTCATAAAACCTCTTTTGTACTTCCATCATATCTGAGGCTTCCAACTTAAAGTGGTCTTTCATCATGTTGATAGTCTCCTCAAAGGTTAGATCTTCCACTGGGGAGTTAGGCTCAATAGGGCCTTCCTCTGGAGATCCATACCACAGGGGGGAAGAGATCTGAAAGGAGTAGGAGAGTGAGTTCTCTGATGAATCAAACAGTTCCTCCTCCTCCTCCAAATGTTCTACACTCCTTTTAGGAATTAGAGGTCTAGGACTTAGGAGAGGAGGAGCAGTGGTAGGGGTCTCTGTAGTAGTAGGCCTAAGGGCCATGAAGGCATTAAATAAACTCTGGCTAAAGGCCTGCCAATTGGGCATGCTTTCAGAGGCAGGAGGTAAATGTTTGTTTTTTTGTTTTTTCTTAAGAGGCCTAGCTGGTGTCTGGCTGGGTGAGGGCTTCAGGTCAGGCGTAGGGATGGTGGCTGCAGAATCTGAAATACCCACAGAAAGCACTGGTTTCCCCCCAGAGTCTAAGGCAGATGACAGTAAAACCTCTACGGACATGCCGTCCACTTGAGATTGTGCGGCTTCCAAGGTACCTGCTTTATCCACACCGGCGGAAGTCGAATCCTCGGTCAAGCTGATGTTGGCCACAGACTGAGGAACGGTCGGTAGAGGCGCAGCTTAAAAAGTAGGCCGCAGGGTCTTGGCCCTCTTTTTTGGCAGTTCCGATGGGGCGTCTGACACAGCCTCCATCCCTAATGCCATTTGTTTTAGTTGTTGGTTTTCTATGTAGAGATGCAAGGGCTGAAGACGGCAACATAAGGTCTTGGAGGCGAAAGACTGACAAATAGTGCAGTTCTCATGGTTGTGTTCCCTACCTAAACAAGAGAGACACTGATCATGGTTGTCTTTGTAGGGAATCTGCCGGCACATTAATACTTGCCCTTGCTGGATGACATGAATTGACTATATGAAAAAAACAGTAGGACTGAAAGGATCCCCAACAGGGTACTTAACTGAATTTTTCTTGATCCGACTTCCGCGAGAAGCAGGAACACCTGAAATACGACTGGTGGCTGAAAGGTTCTGAGGGCTGGTGCGTGCAGACATCACATTTATGGCCCACGCTTCTGCTGCCACGTTAGATGTCTGTCACACCTAGACGGACTGAAAATCTTTTGAATTCTGGTGGGACGAACTGGAAGGAAGAAGGGTAAACACCACATGTAGAATACTGCAAAACTGGAATAGGACATCTCAACTTCTGTCTCTTCTTTTTTGCACTTAGGAAATTCCAGTTTGGAAGATGCGATGGACTCCATCAGACATGGTTGTACAGACTATTTTCTCAGAAAAGACACTAAGAATTCACCCCTACACCCAACAGTTCTAACGTAAAACCTAGCACAGAAACTGCAATTATGGACGTCGTGGTCTAGACCTAAACAGGTAACACAAAGCATATGGAAGTCTTTCAGTGGGATATGTTTACCACAGAGGAGACAAATTATTACTTTACCTGACATGAGTTAAAAACAAAAGAAAGGAGTTCCCCAAAGGGGCACTTCTCTTTCCAATGACAACTTTTCTCTGGTGCAGACAGACCGATGCATTTGCACACTGCTTGGGGCTCTGGCGGCAAGAAAAGACTGAAGTGATGACACAGGCTGGATCACTTTATACCAAAGCGTACTGAAGTTGGTGGAGTCGTCCGCCAGCTTGGAAGGTGAAGAGAGTTTTCTCTGGTAGTAGGACCAGCCAAGGGCTTTCTCAGTAGGAAATCCCAACAGTAAAGACTGCAACAGTGAAACACGAAGAACACCTTATTCTCAGGATGCATCCAGCTTGTAAAATTACAGCCAATGTTTTTATATATATATATATATATATATATATATATATATATAAAAAGAAAGGACTAGAGTACATTTGAAAAAAATGATGTTCAAGATCCTGGTTAAGATGGACATTAAGTACAGGTTTTTGCAGGACAGGCTCGACAAAGAAAGTACTGTAAATATACATGTGCGCCATTATAACCAGGACTATACACAGGTGCAACATGATCTTGATTCAGTTAATGTATGAACACATTAAACCAGGTAAGGATAGCAATATGTTTAAAACAGGTTGTATAATCGAGATTCTACCATGACGTTTTGTATATACCTTACCTACTGACTGTATAACATGATTAATAAACAAAGCTTGAACACAAAAATGTACAACTACACAAAAGGGATAAAAAATAAAAGTTTTTTGAAAGCAGACCTGAGCTTTTACTTCTCAAAGTACAAATCATACCTGGTTATATTTCCTTGAGGCACCTGATCTACTGCCAACACACTGTCAGGCCATGGTGGGGGTTGGCCAGAAGGTCCCTGCTGTCCATAAGGATTTCCTCTGACACCCATAGTCATTTCCATAGGCCCTGCAGAGTAACAAAGGGTATTAGTAAATTCTTCTGGCATGACATCCTCAGTACTACTCTATTTATTCAAACATAAATATTCCTCCCTACAAAGAAATGAAGGATTTTCTAAAGTGCACCTGCTATCTAATTATTCCCAGAGCAGCTCTGTAGTGGGAAATGGATTGACATAACAGAATGAAAAGAAAAATGCTAAAGATGGTCTATTACCGACTTGGCTACCTTCCCCCGAGGAAGCACCTTCCTAGTACACATTAAGCAACATAGAATGACATGGGTTGGGGAAATCAAAGGTCGCAAGCAATGATACCACAAAGATGCTAAGTAACTAGTGCACTCAAGGTGACATTTGCACATCACAAAGTGGCAGAGCAGAATGCTGAGGCATTCGAGTCCACAAGTAAGGGCACTCATACGCACTTATACAGACCCTCGTCAACTCACGGTGCTACACTACCTCCTGCAAAAGACATGCTTATATGCACCTAGCATCCCCCAAAGCACACAAAAACTACAAAATGATGCAACAATAACCTTCCCAATACCATCTCCCAACAGAGATGCTTAGAAGCATCAGACACCCCCTCCACCTAGAAAACTCTCCCTCAAAACAGATGCCAAAAGAAAAACGGACACTGTTACATTAAACTACAAAAGGATTTAGTACTAACCTTCATAGATCTTTTGAGAGGTACTGAAAACCAAATAAGATATTGATGACAATAAAAAACTAGCTCCTCTCCATAAAGGGCATACACAGATTTGTACTCTCCACCTCCAGCAGAACACATCACATACTTGCCGTACAGTGTCCCTTACCATACAAATATCTACACCACATCAGACCACTAGAATAGTCTGTAGTGTATACACAGCCATTAACGGATGCTTCTACAGGCCAGAGCAGCACCAACTTCCCTCCACTTGCACATCTACAATTACCAAATTCCAAAAGCACTAGCAGCAGCACATTAACTGTGTTCATATCAGGACTTCTGAGCACCTATAACCATGACACTGCACCAACAGCATACATTATAAAGACTAAACTGAGTTTCTACATGACTGCACTGAAGAAAAAAGCTTACAACACACACTCACATCAGTGAATGTACTTCAGAAAAATAATGAAATGTGTGCATCCCCAGTCCATTATATGTTTTGTACAGTCTTAGCCTTTTTATGGCACAACCTCTGCTATCTACAGTTGCATATTAAATCCTTGCAGTGAGCAATACAATACTGGCAAAGCAAACTTCCAAATCCTGTGAGGGTCACAGTGGCAGGAAGCTGAGCAGGGTAGGTCCTACCTCTCCTTCCACAGCAAATGTTTCCATCTTAATCTGTGGGACATCCATGCATTCCCAAATGAGATGAAAAAAGACAATTCTTAATGGTCCTGGATCTGATCTGGCCTGTATCCGGTGGACCATGTGGGGTACACCTCTTGAGGGATGTGCCCAGAACTCCTCACATGAGACGGTACAAGAACTACATCGATGGACTCCTCTCAACACAAGTCACTGGCTGCACTCCAAAATCCTCCTGGATTGTGGAATTACATTATCATAAAAAATGAGACCAGCTACTTGTTGAAGTAACCTTATTTTCTGATAAGTCAGCAGCAATCTCATCCTATTGGTCTCAATCCACAGCTAATAACCATAAGTTGAGTCAGATACAAAACTGGTAAGTGACAGCTTTACACTATAACTCAATTTTCACTTCAGTATCACAGTCTGGACAACACATGCAATACTGTAGCTCTTGCACGAGCCTACTGGTGCAATCTTTTGATCACGCTACCTTATTTTTTGATTCAGAAATTAACAGTTCTGTGAATACACTCAGCATATCAGATGATGTTCGTACAACAGGATCACTGCTGCAGTACGTCTTTACTGATATTAATTATAAACTTCTGCAAATACCTACCCTTCCTATCTTACTACTAGAACTTGCAGACATTTCCAAAGCACAGCTGGATTTATTCGGTTACCAAAGAGACCGTCTCAACACATCTGTAAGGGGAGCAGTTTGTGTTTTTTTCATTTCTCTCTTTTGGCCAAAAAGTTAAAACAAATGTGCCCAGGTTGGGAATACTGTCCTGGTCCTCAGTCTAAAAAGCTCCATAGGTCATTCATTTGTAACTCAGACATCTGGTCTTCTAGTAAATCTCTGAAGTAAGGAATACTACTGCTGTGGTGATCTCTAGGATGAGTATCTTCCTCAGATGAATGGATTCTTTTCTGGTTAGGAGCAGTTTGCTCAGTTCTGTATTCAGGGGGGTCATGTGGGGACTTGACTTGAACAGACAAAAGGAAAAATTCTAGACTAGTGAGGCATTTTAGAGACTTCTCTACAACCCTTTGCATCTCTTCTTATGTAGAAGCCTCAATCAAAAATTGTCAAGATAATGGTGACTTATAGTTGTGTAAAATCTTACCAAAATCATAGATGTCGTCCTCTTCCATGTTGCAGTATTGCAACTCATGGGTTTTTCTCTCTTGCTAACCGAACATCCAGCCAGCATACAAAAGCTTGTAGTCACTGCTGGGTACGTGGGATGTGTGATGCTGGCTAAGAGAACGTGGGCCATAAAAAGTTATGCCTGCACGTATCAGCCTCAGAACTGAGCACCCAGTCAGAACCCAGCCCCAGGAAAACTGTACAAGTCCAGTGCCATCCTAGAAGGAACAGTTTAAGGGAAGGAGGGAGGGAGGGAAAGGAATTCTGCAACATGGAAGAGAAGGACACCTATGGTTATGATAAGATTTTACACAACTGTTTTATGCCCTTCTATTCTCGTGTTGCAGTATTCCAACTCTTGGGTGAGTGCCAAACCTCACTGGGAAGCAGAGGGTGGTGGCTTGGTACAACTTTCTATAAATCCATGGAGGATTGTCATGGCAAATCCAGCCCTGGATTTGGAAATGTGGTCCCATTTGTAATGCTTGGTAAAGCTGTGGACAGAAGTCCATGTAGCAGCCTCTAAAATGATGGCAATTTTCAATCCTTTAAAGAAAGCTCCAGATGAAGACATAGCCCTAAGTAGAGTGTGCCTTAATTCTGGACCCCCAAGGATTTCCCATGGTATGCATAGCAGAAGGAAATTGCTCTGGAAAGCCAGGCTGAGAATGTCTGCTTTGTCACTGCTTTCCTCAGGGCCCTGGCGTGAAAGAAGACAAACAATTGGTCTGATTTTCTGACAGATTTGGTCTTGTCTAGGTAAAACCTAAGCAGTCTATGCACATCAAGGGAATGTAAGACTCTCTCACTGTCGCTCTGAGGAGGGGCGAAAAAGGTGGTTAGGTGAATAACTTGGTTTAAGGATAGCTGATTGACTACCTTGGGCATGAAGGAAGGGGTGGTCCTAAGGGTTACCCTGTCTTTGTGGAAGATGAGGAAAGGCGGGCTGGCCATGAGAGCCTGCAACTCTGACACTCTTAGTTGACATCAAGGCTACTAATACTGTTTACCAAGTGCAGCATTTAAGAGAGGCCTTAGAAGCTGGTTCAAAGGGGGCCACCGTGAGCTTCACCAAGACATAATTCAGGTCCCAGGGTGGTGGGATGGGTTTCCTGGGGGACCTGAAGATACAGCACTCCCTTTAGGAAAAACTTTGCAGGCAATCGAGAAGCCAAAGGAGGAACCAGAGGCAGACAAGCTGAAATAGCAGCAAGGTAGGCTTTACCAGAGGAGTACACCAACCCTGTCTGCAAGAGTTCACACAGGTATGACTGGAAAGGGTGCAACTGTCTTTGTAGACACTATACGGATAACCTTTTCCATTTAGACATACAACATCTCCTAGCATTAGGTGTTCTGGCCTCCTGCAGGACTGTGAGCATGTCCTCATTGTAGAGTTGTCTATATGGGATCAGAATTCTATCACCCACAGGGTAAGGTTCAGAAATTGTAGGTGGGGGTGGATTAGAGATGCATTGTCCTGTGTGAGATGGTCCACTCTGTGAGGTAACTTGTGGTGATTGCCCCTGGTTAAATGCAAAAGGAGGGGAACCAGTGCTGTCTTGGTCAAAAGGGAGTCACCAACAAGATTTTTGGTTTGTCCTGCTGGATTTTCAGTAGGACTTTCTGAAAAAGTGGGAAGGGGGGAAATGCATACAGAAACATCCCCCGCTATGACGGAAGCTGTCTGCTCATAGAGGAGGCAAAGAGCTCTGAGGTCTACACCGATTTGTGGATTATATCCAAGAACACATCCCCTGTGGCGCATCCATGCATGGGACTGTAACATGGACCTGCTTAGTGTGTCTGCCTGAGTATTCTGCTCTGAAGGGATATACACTGGCTGTAGTATGACTCCCTGTTTTATGGCAAGCTCCCATACTTTGAGAGCTAGTCTGCATAGCAAGTAGGATTTTGTCCCCTTCCCCACTTGTTCACATACCAAAGAATTGCAGTGTTGTCTGTGAACAAAATTAGTGGGCCTGCTTCAGCATATGTTGGAAGGCCTTCAGGGCTAACAGTTCTCACCTCTTCGATATTGATATGTCCTGTTTGGAGTAATCTAGCCAGGTGCAATGGACTCTTAGTGAACCCATGGTTGCTCCCCAGCCCAGATCAGAAGCATCCGGGTACATTTCCTGCACTGGCAAGGGAGCCTGTAAGGGGAGTCCTGGGGTTGCAGTTCACTTGATCCAACCATCATTGAATCTCTTTCTTCAGGCAAGGCAGGAAGGGGATTTTGTACTCTAGGATGAGTATTGTGTCAAACTGACCTTGGGTACCACTGTAGCTTTCTCTTGTGAAACCTTGCCAATGGCAACATGGGAATGGTAGAAGCCATGTGAGCCAGGAGTCTGAGGTACTTCCTGGCAGTCAAGTCTGTGGCCTGAAGGACAGTGAACAGGTACTACCTTACGCTTTCCACCTTTTGGGGTGGCAGAAAGGCCCTCATGACATCTGTCCTTATCTTGCACCCCAGGAATATTTGGTCCTGATAGTGTGTCAGGTTGGACTTGGGATACTTTATCTTGAAGCCCAGTGCTTGCAGGGGTGATATTACTGTTTGTAGATGGCATTGCGGGGATTCTGTGCAGTCTGCCTGGATAAGAAGGCTGTCTAGGTAAGGGAAAATTTGAATTTCCTTGGCTCCTGCAGAAGGCCACCACTAATGCCAAGCATTTGAAGACCCTCAGTGCTGCAGAAAGTCTAGGACTGGTCTTTATGAGCCATCTTTTCTTGGGACCAGGAAGAGTCTTGAGTAGAAACCCTTTCACTTTCCTGTCATAGGGACAGGTTGAATTGTTCCCTGGGCAATAAGGCTGTCTATAACCGGCTGAAATAATAGAAGTTGTTCTTTGGGGGAAGCTGTGGAATGCCCCTCAAGGAAGGGGTCGTGATCCAGGTCAATAAATAACCCATCTCTATGATGGATAAGACCCACCTGTCTGTGGTGATGTTTTTCCAAGCAGAGACAGTGAGAGAGCATTAGGGAGAGGGGAATGGAGTCGAAAGGTTCTTTCAAGAATGGCAGGTAGTCACAGACTACCTGCACTGTCTCGAAATTGAGGCTTCTGGGCTGGAGACTGGGCACTGGAAAAAGGAGAAGCAGATTGTTTCCTGATAAATTGTTTTTAAGGGTAGTTCCTGTGGAATTTGGGGATAGCAGAAACAAACCGTGTTTGTGGTCTTGTAACGCCTCCCCCTTTTTGTTGCAGAGTTTTGAATAATTCGGCCACCTTTGTCCCAAGAAGAGCATAGTTATCAAGAGGTGCAGCCAAATGTTTTGCCCTAATGTCATCAGGTAAGGGCTGTAACCCTAGCCAAGAATATCTTCTCAGGACAGAGGCAGATGCAGCAGACCTGGCAGAAGCTTCAGCTGCATTGTACCTGCATGTAATGGAGTGCCTTGTGACCTGAGAAGATCGAGATAGAAGGATGGGATACTTTAGTCTTGGTAGGAGAGTCAGGGATTTCACTCAAAAGTTTAGTGGCTTGTCCTAAAAAGGGCAAGAGCATATTTGGACATGTGGGTTTGATAATTTATTGCCCTGAATGCCAAGGTAGATGAGGTGCAAACCTTTTTCGCCAAGGTGTTCCTTAGCCTTGCTATCTTTGTCTGTGGGGAGAAGTGAGAGGATGGAAGGAGCTTAGATGCCTTATCAGCTGAGAGTGATGCAGTGCCAGGGTCCACTGCAGGGCACTTAAGGGATATGGCTCCCACAGGGACCCTGTAAAATTTATCTAGGCTTTGTGGTGCAGGAGGCTGGGAGAGTCTGGATTAATTTATACTGCATTAAAAGCACCCATAAATGCTGGTAGTACTGGGGGAATAGATAAAGGGGCAGGGGAGTCCATCTGAAAAAGGTCATAGTATCTTTTCTGAACTTCTGTTATTTCAGAGAAGTCCCATTGGAAATGTTCCCTCATCTATGAAATGGTCTCTCCAAAGGTGAGATGCTTACTTGGGGAATGCGTTTCTGCAGATTCTTCCTCAGGGCAGGCATAGCCAAGAGGGGATGGCATTTGGGAGACATATGACAGGGAATCCTCTGAGGAAGAGTCCGAGGATTCCTCAGCTTCACCTTGGGAAGTATCCAAGGCCTGAGGTCTAGGGCTCATCACAGGAGGAGCCACAGGGGAAGCTAAGGGTGTAGTGGGCCTCAGAGCCAAGAAGGCATTAAAAAAGCTTTGAGAAAAAAGCCTGTAAATCACGCTGGTGCTCTAATGTGGGAGAAACGTGCTTTCTTTTCTCTTTCCATTTGAGGGAAGGCCTAGCTGGTGTCAGAGCCAAGGTAGGCCTGGAGTCATTACTCTGTGAAGCAATGGAGGAATCCGTCTGGGTGGTCGGTACAAGCAGAGGTTCCCTCTCACCGTCGGTAGCGGACATCTGCATGACCTCTTTGGACATGCCTTCTGCTCTGGGTTCTGAGGCTTCCACAGTAGTACATGCTGTACCCGTATAGTTGGCCACCGACTGTTCCTAGAGGCCGCCGTCAACCACAGGAGGGACATTGGATGGAGGAGGTGCAGCTACATATTCAGGCCTAGCAACCTTGGCCTTTTTCTTGGGTGGCTCGACGGGCTGACCAGACTGCCTCTCCATACGTAACGCTAAGCGCTTATGGTGTGGATTCTCAAGATAAATGTTTAACGCGTGCAGACGGCTGTGTAGCATTTTTGGAACAAAGGTCTGGCAGATAAAGCAGGACTTATGGTCATGTTTAGGCTAGGCCCTAAACAAATAAGGCAAAGCTCATGGGCATCTTTATGGGGGATCAGACAACTGCACCTACACTTTCCCTTCCTGGATGACATGAACCTACACATGCACGCAGTGATAAACAAAATATCCCCAATAGGGTACTTATCTTAGAATTTTACGGCAAGAACAGCTGGCGTTCCACTGGCGGCAAAGAAGTTCTGAGGTCTGGTACGTGCAGACATCACTTTTATGACCCACATTCCCTTAGCTAACGTCAGATGTCCCACGTACCCAGCAGTGACTACAAGCTTTTGTATACTGGCTGGACGTTCAGGTAGCAAGAAAGGAAAACCCAAGAGTTGGAATACTGCAACATGAGAAAAGGACATTGTATGCAAATCTCTAAAAAATACACTCAGAAGGAGAAAACCCTTCTGTTCCACAGACTAATATTCCACTCAACTTTATTAAAGTACAGAACAAGTAGAAAATAAAAAATAATCCCCACAAAAGCTTAACTGAGTCACCATGTTTTTGTCTTTCCCACAAAAGACTTGATCAGATGAAAAATCAATGCCATTACAATCTGTTAAATACTGAATAAAATCCAATTAGAAATGCAAATAAATCACTATTAAACCATTAACTGTTTCTTTGCCTGTATCATTACCCTAAATATTGTACCCGTTTTATCTTGCTTAAAATATTAAAAATAAAATCTAGGCTCAATACAAATATATTAAAGGACATACCAAATGAAAAATATATCAAACTGAAAATATATAAACCTATAAATATAGAAATACGGGAAGTGTAAAAGCATCATCTTATGTAATATGAGGACTCCATCTACTGACACAATGTCATACTACCCGCAAATATTAAAAAATTGTAGTATTTTAACCATTCACTAACGTATAAAAAATAAATATTAAAATGGAAATTCTCAGGAAGCTTCATAAAATTATTCCTTCACCACACATCAACTTGCATGTCGGGGTTCCTATTATAATTTAGCTGCTCTCATTTTAAAAATTGAAGTTAGAGATATTTTCGTTGAGACCTGGGAACGAGTTGGCTTGCAACGTAACTTGCCACCATAATTCCCTGTATTCAGCTCTCGTTTCCAATGGTAAATCTCTTTTTACTTCTTCCAATACATAAAATAAAAACCTTGTTCTTGGGCATATTTTAATGTGTTTAAACAAAGCATTATTATTATGTTTGTTCGTATATCATGGTAATGCTCATAAGATTCTTTTCTTAAGCTTACGTTCTGTTTCATCTATGTAAAACGCTTCACATTGATCAGAAAAGGCTAGGTATGCAAGGCCAAAAGAATTACATTTAGAGCAGCTCCTTCCTTCAATAATTTTATCCCTACTAGTCAAGTAAAGCTTCTGCCAAATGTTTGAGCACTAAGAACAGGCACCACATTTAAATGTGCCTTTCCTTCTGGCTTGTACACTAATTCTCTTACCATTGTGCTTTTCAAATAGGCCTTTCAGATGTTCTGCCCTCTTGTAAATAACTTTTACTGGGTACTTAGAAATTTCTACTATATCCGTGAAATCTACAAACCTTTCCCATTCCTTCTCAATAATGTTCTTAGTGATATAGGCATTACCATTAAATTCTGTAATGGAAGCCTTTATTGCATTACTTCTTGGTTAGTATACTCCTCCTTATCTAAAACTTCACTTAAAAAGGTCTCACCTAGTATAGGCCTAAATCTATCTTTCTTCCCTCTAATACCTCAAACTTGACCTCTTAAATTAGGTTAAATGGGTATCCTCTCTCTTTAAAAAGGCCTTCTAAAATCCACATTCATCCTTAAAATCAGTGCCCACTGAGGTCATTCGACTAGCTCTGACGTATTGCCTTTCACAATACTTCTAACAAAATGGATGGGCATTTGTGAAATGCAAACAGGAGTTTGAAAAGTTTTTTTTCCTATATATCCTAGATTTAAACACATCCCCAGTCTTATAAATGGCTACATCCAAGTATTTTAACACATCATGGGAATAGTTATAAATAAATATTAAAAATTCAGTGGTTTCACCCAACTATGAATTATTTTAACTTATCTAATGAGGCTGTCCAAAAGGTACAAATATCATCAAGGTACCTCTTTGTAAAGCACCCAGATGTCTATGTGGAATGAAAAATAAATCTCTCTTCTCATGCAGTGAGTATTATGTTTACACATGTGGGGGCACAGGCAGCACTCATTGCTACACCCTGTACTTGTTGGAAGAATTCTCCTCCAAAATAAATATAGATATTTTTAGAACTAATTCTATTACATTTAAAAAAACAATGTGTTCATTAGATTGTAAATGCTTTTCCTTTAGTAGAGCCTCCTCAAAAAAATCCATACCTTTATCATGTGGAATGCTGGTGAACAAATCAATTATATCTATTCTCACAAAAATGATATCTTCTAGAAATAAATCATGTTTGACACTCCTTAACAGATCCCAAGAATCCTTCAAAATACCTTTTCCATTCATCCATAACTTCTTTAATTTGCTATCTAAATACTTGGCTATAGGTGTTGTCTTGGATCCCTCCACTGCTCCAATGGGTCTTAAAGGTGGATCTAGCTCATTCTTACGCACTTTAGGTATTACGAAAATACAGGGTATTTTAGGCTCATCTATTCTCATATAGTTATAGGTGCCACCATTTATCAACCTTCCATCAACAAATTAACTCCATATCTATTTTTGATATGAAATATTAATTCCATTTTTGGACACCCTATTATACTTATTAGCGTCACCTAAAATATCATACATTTTATCCTCATATAGTATCTTATCTATAATTACTGCTCCCCCACCTTTATCAGGTTTCATAACCCTAATTTTGCTGTTCCTTTTGATTTCTTCCAACAAATTCTTTTCACCTACAGTTAAATCGGGTCTATTTACCCTTTAAAAATTCTTTCCTTATTTCACTTTCCACTAACGCCTCAAAATTTTTAAGTTGAGGGTGTAGGGGTGGGTTAAAGGTGCTTTTCTTCCTGAACTACTCTTTAACTACCTTCTTCTTAAACATATTAGCTGACAGTATAAGGTCCAAATTAATTTTCCTCACAAATAACGCGAGGCCTAATATTACCTTAGTGAGGTCCCCTCTTTTGTGGAATAAATGTGAGACCTTTAGATAGTGAATTAAAATAATCTAACCTACTACAGTTGAAAATGTTACAACTGTTCAATGTAAATCTATAACTGTTCCTAAGAATGTCTGTAGATGGCAGTGGAGTAGCCCCTATATGGGAGGGCATCAATATCTCCCTCTTCCCCTTCCACAACCCGTCCACCCCTCCCAATTGTGGTGGTCCTGGTTGTAATGCGGTGGGTTCTTGTTTCTTAGACGAAAATGTGGTGACTCAGTTAAGTGCTTATGGTGGATTATTTTTTATTTCCTACTTGTTCTGTACTTTAATAAAGTTGAGTGGAATAGCCCGTGGAACAGAAGTGTTTTCTCCTTCAGAGTGCCTTTTTTTTTTGCCCTTTTTTTTTTAAAGAGATTTGCTTACTGTGTTTGATGTGGGTACTGTTTCTTCTTCATTTTTGGTTAACAGAAGGGCACTGTGTATTCCTTGGGTCCTGAGATAGTCAAACAATGGTTTCAAACATATGCCAAACACTCTAGGTACAGTGAAAAGACCAAACGGCAATGAAATAAAAATGTTCTCTGTGTGCATTTAACAGTAAAAATGCATCTACAACATACAGATAAGAATTCTTCAGACTTATTGTGACCAAAAAGGCCATTAGGTATTAAGAATGGTAGAAGTACCAGTAAAGTAAACATCTTGCACATGGACACCTCCAGAAATGTGTACAGCCTAGACAGTTCTCCAAGAACAATTATTTTCATGGTATATGAATAATATGGAATAACCCTTTCAGTGCTTCTTCATGAGGACTCTCTCTCTCAATGGCTCAGCACTGAAAAAGTACAGTTTTGTACCTACCATAAATGTAGATGTCCGAACTGGATAGCATCTGCAGTCATAACAACTGGGTTGTCCTGTCGTCAGGCAGCCCTTCGGTCGGCCGGATTCCAAAGTCTGGGTCCGGCTTCGGCTGATGTCGCACTTCACCCGACGTCATCTCTGCTGGTCTTCGGGTATAAAGGCATCAGCCGACGCCATTTTCCTCAGTGTTTCTTGCCCCAGATGCCAGTCGCCCTCTTGGAAGGCTAAATTTTGGATAAATGCCAATGTTTCCAAAAAGATAGAAGGCAAACACAAGAAATAAGCATGTATGTACATATATACAAACAAATACACCATAAGAGACTCCCCCCACCAGCTAGCTATTAGGGGGGTAAATACCCTAGGAGTACCACAGAGGGGAAGGAGGGAGGGTAATCCTGACAGCAGATGCTATCCAGTTCGGACATCTACATTTATGGTAGGTACAAAACTGTACTATGTCCTTCATGGATGCATCTGCAGTCATAACAACTGGGTAGAATACCATAGCCAACTAGGGGAGGAGGAAGAAGAAATTATGGTGTAGTTAGGATCCCTTGCAGTACAGCAGTGGCAAACCCTGCTCGGGATCTGGAATACAGAGGTAAATTATAATGCTTGGCAAATGTATGCACGGAGGTCCAAGTAGCCGCCTCAATAATGTCCTTGGTTGCCACTCCTCGTAAGAAGGCTGTGGTAGTGGCTGTTGCCCTTGTAGAATGAGGTCTTATGTTCTGTGGAATTGGTTTTCCATGGAAGGAGTAACAGAATCGTATGCAATTTCCTATCCATTTGGAGATTGTCTGTTTGGAAATTGCTTTTCCTTCTCTTCCTGTTGCAGAGGCTACAAAAAGCTGGTCAGTTTTTCTGTTACTTTTGGTTCTGTCCAGGTAGTAGCGTAGCTGTCTATGTACATCCAAGGTATGCAGCATTCTTTCCCCTCTGTTTTGTGGGTTGGGAAAGAAGGTAGGTAGGTGGATTGCCTGGTTTAAAGACACTCTGGATACCACCTTAGGCATAAATGTAGGATTAGTTCTCATGGACACTCTATCTTGGTGGAAGATTAGGAAGGGTTGTACTGCCATTACGGCCTGAACTTCAGAAACCCTCCTTGCTGAGGTTATTGCCAGTAGGAAAGCAGTTTTCCATGATAGATGCTGTAGGTCTGCTGTTGCTGCTGGTTCAAAAGGCGGGAGTGTCAGCTTTTCTAGCACAAAGTTCAAGTCCCAAGCTGGCAGTGGTGGTTTCCTAGGAGGTTTTACATTCTTGATCCCTCTGAGGAACTGCCTGAGTAGAGGATGTGAAAAGACCGGTGGATCAAAGCTGTATTCTGCTGAAATAGCTGATGCATGTATCTTGGAGGAATAGGACAGGCCTGTATGTAGAAGCTCTGCCAAATACTCCAGTATGTTAGCAATATCTATATTCGACACGTCTTTTCCTCTTTCAGCACTCCAAATGACAAACCTTTTCCATTTTCCTGCATAGTTCCTTCTTGTTGAAGGTCTGCGGGCTTCAAGGATAATGTCTTTAACCCTTTGGGAAAGCTCTGGATTAGTTGCTGCTATGTGATGTTCCATGCAGTCAGTTGCAAGGTTTTTAGGTTTGGATGCATGATGCTGTAGTTGTTCTGAGTTAACATCAAAGGCATCAGGGGTATTGCCCACATTTTGTCCCGAGACATGCTCCTCAGCAATGGGTACCAGTGTTGTCTTGGCCAGTTCGGAGCTATCAGGATTATCCTTGGACGTTCCTCCTTGATTTTTAGTAATACCTTGTGTATCAAGGGAAGAGGTGGGAATGCATATGCTGTCAGACCTTTCCAGCTGAAGGAGAGCGAATCCACCTTCCATGCAAGTGGGTGGAATGTCCTTGTGCAGAATTTTTTGAGCTGGTGATTGAGAGGGGAAGCGAATAGATCTATCTGCGGCATTCCCCATTTCTTTGTGATGGTCTTGAAGATGTCCGGGTGTAGCATTCCATTCGTGAGCATCCAAGGTGGTTCTGCTTAATATGTCTGCTAGAGTGTTCTCCTTTCCCGGTACAAACATTGCCTGTAACTGGATGTTGTAGCTGAGTGCCAGGTTCCAAAGGTCCAAAGTCATTCTGCATAGGGGGTATGAATGAGTGCCTCCCTGTTTGTTGATGTACCACATGACTGTGGTGTTGTCTGTCCTTATCATCAAATGGCCTTCTTTGAGAAATGGGCTGAATTTTTGGATTGCCAGTTTTACTGCCAGCATTTCTTTTTGGTTGATGTGCAGGTGTAGCTGGGCCTGAGTCCACAATCCCTGTACACATTTGTCCAGCATGTGAGCCCCCCATCCTAGGTCTGAGGCGCCTGTTGTGATGGTTTGGCTTGCTCGAAGGTTGTGAAAGGGTAGGCCTGGATTTGTCTGGCATGCTTGAGCCCACCATAGGAACTCCTGTTTTAGGCATGGGATTAGTGGTATTTCTGCTTCTAGGCTGTGCCTGTGTTGGGACCATAAATTCTTTAGGTACCACTGTAGTTTTCTCATATGCAGTCTGGCATGTGGGACCAAGATTATGCATGATGCCATGAAGCCCAAGGCCTGCAGAACTTTTCTTGCTGTTAGCTTGTTCTGTTTTGTTAGTGCCAAGAAGTAAAGAGGGAGTTCTTTTGTTTTTCTGCAGTTAGGAATGCCATTTGTTTTACTGTGTCCAATTCAGCCCAAGAATGTTCTTGTTTGGGATGGTATCAGCCTTGACTTTTGAAAATTGACTGTGTATCCCAGGGCTTGTAGCAAGTAAATGACCCTTTGCAAATCTGTTGTCAGCTTGCTTTTGTTGTCCGCTTGTAGCAGGCAGTCGTCCAGGTATGGATAAATTTGGATTCCCTGTAGTCTGCAGTGGCGATTACTGATGCCAGGCATTTTGTGAATACTCTGGGCGCAGTAGATAAGCCAAAGGGCAATGCTGAGAATTGATAATGCTCTGATCCTGCAAGAAATCTGAGGTATCTTCTGCAATTTGGTCGAATGGGGACGTGCAGGTATGCCTCCTTGAGATCTAGAGTTACCAGCCAACACTCCTTGCCCAGCATGGGAAGAAGTTGCTGTAGGGTCAGCATTTTGAATTTTGGGACAATGATGTATGTGTTTAAGATGGACAGGTCGAAAATAGGTCTCCAAGTTTTTTCTTTTCTTGGAACTAAGAATAGTCTGGAGTAGAATCCTTTGCCTTGTTCTGTTATTGGTACTCTTTCCACAGCTCTCATCTTTGTTAATTGCATTATCTGCTGTAGAGCTTCTATTTTTGATTTGGAGGCAGGTTTGGCATTCCTCTTTTGACTGGTAAAGTGTGGAAGTGGAACCGTAACCTTGGTCTATGGTTTGCAAAATCCACTTGTCTTTTGTGACATAGTGCCAATTTTTCAAAATAAGGCTAATTTTCCGCCTAATGGTGCTGCTATTTGTTCCCTGGTAGGCGGAGTTAGAGTCAAGTCATTGTGATTGTCCTGTTGCAGTGGTAGTGGCTGTGTCTGTGCCTCTGTTATTACCTTGCCACTGTCGTCCTCTGTAGGCACCCCTCTGGATTGATTTCTGCCTCTGGAACGTCTATTCCTGCCCCTTTGGGATCTTGTGGAGTCAGGAAAGGACCAATTTTTGGCAGGCCAGTTCCTGTTAAACCTTGGGGCTGAACCTGTAAGAAATCTTTCACCGTTTGTACAGATTTTGCCTTTTCTTCCATTTTCTTCATTACCTGCTGGGCAGGTGTACCAAACAAACTGGCCTTATCCATAGGAGCATCTAATAACTTAGCTTTAACATGATCCGGTAAGGCCTGTTCCTTCAACCATGCATGTCTTCTTATCACTGTGCCAGTCATGGCTGATCTAAATGAAGCCTCCAGTGCATCATAGCCACATTTTAAAGAATGGTTACTAACCTGTTGTATGTTATTTACCATTTCTAATACATATTTCTTATCTATAGAGTCATCAGAGGATAGCTTTTTAGTTAACTGATCAAGCATAAACTCTTGGTATTGTATCATGTGAAACTGACAGTTTAAAGCTCTAGCTGAGAGAGTAGCAGAGGTGTAAACTTTTTTGCCCCATCTGTCTAGAGACCTGGATTCCCTTTCAGAAGGAATAGGATTTTTTGCTGTGGTCGAGACTACTGCCTTAGGCCCCTGGGATATAGTTTCGGGTCTGCCAGTGGGGCCTTGTATAGGTGGTGATGAGTGTCTGGCACCCTGTAAAATCTATCTGGTTTGGCAGGGGCTGGAGGTAAGGAATCAGGTGCAGTGCAGACATCATTAAATGCATCGTCCACAACAGAAAGGACAGGAGGTATAGCTAAGGGCCTATGTTGTGGTAAGTGCAGAAAAGTCCTAAGTCTTTTCTGGAATCTGAGAAATCCTGTTGTTGCCATTGGAATTGTTCTCTCATGGCATGTAAGGTTTCCCCAAAGGAGAATTCCTCTGGTGGAGAGGCAGCTGGAATGGATTCTTCAGCATCGGAGTCTTCATAATTGGAAAAAGGAGCCTCTGGCTGGTCTGTAATATCTGAGTCATCCGCAGAATCATCAGAGGAGACAGGCTCGGGGGGCTCTGCTCTAGGTCTCTTTTCTGGGGGTTGAGAGGCCCTGTCTGGGTGAGATTGAGATCCCTAATTAAGGATATTAAATCTTGTGCCAGAGTAAGCATTTGTGAACTAGAAGTGGGCCTGGTTGAGGGGGGTTTAACAGGCACTGATGTAGTAGATTTGGCTGCTTTAGCCCTGGCAAAGGCCTTAACAGACATGGCTGCAGGAGGCCTAGCAGCACCACGTGCTGGGGTAGAGACATCCAAAGGGATGGTGTCTGATAAGTCACTAGTAACCACAGTTGTAGGTATAATTTCTGAGGCTGTTTCAAGTAAAGTGGCAGAAACCTCAGTAGTAGTCATTGATTCGGCTGTATTTTGATCAGTTTTCTCGGTTTCGGCCGAAATCGAGACACTCGCGGTTTGCTTAACCGTGGTTTCGGCCGAAACCGCAGACCGCGAGTGTCGGTCTTTTTCTTTGCGTTTTTTAACAATTTGGGTAGTCGGAGGATCCGACGGCATAATGTACGCAAAATCTGAGCCGAAAAACTGTTCTGCAAACTCCGACCGACGCCTAAGCGTTCGTCGGTTGAAGGAAGCACAGGCCGAACAGGCTGCTACGTCGTGGTCTGGGCCTAAACAAGGCAAACAGTAAGAGTGGAAATCTTTATGAGGCATTTGTTTCCCACAAGTTAAACAGTTATTGACTTTTTCTGACATCGGCTGAGGCAAGAAAGAGTCCCCAACGGGTACTTAGCTTTAGAAGTCTTCGAAGTAGTATTCGGTAGTAGTAATCTCTGGATCTGACCGACCAGCACTTGCGAACAGCTTCTGCTTCGGCACCACGGCAAGAAAGACTGAGGAAAATGGCGTCGGCTGATGCCTTTATACCCGAAGACCAGCAGAGATGACGTCGGGTGAAGTGCGACATCAGCCGAAGCCGGACCCAGACTTTGGAATCCGGACGACAGAAGGGCTGCCTGACGACAGGACAACCCAGTTGTTATGACTGCAGATGCATCCAAGAAGGACATCCTGAGCCATACTTCAGTGTGCCAGTTATGCCCAAGTCTGGAGAGATAACAGGCATCCCTGGAAAGGGAAGAAAGGCTTTGAACGTTAGTTTGAAGCTTGTGGAAATATAATCCTTTACCCACTTGTCTGTTAACTGGAATTACTTCACTTTGAACCAAGAAAGCCTCATCTAAAAGTGGAGAAGGGAAGTGGAAGAGTCAGTGCTGTCCATTACTAAGAGGAAGTATATTCTACCCCCAAAACACACATGCACACACATCTTTGTTGGTTGAACGTGCCTCTGCATTTTTTTGAAGCTTGTTTCTTTTTAAAAAGATAATTTTTTTAGGGTAGCTTTTAATGTACATCAGACATGGGAAAATAAAACATTTAAACTGACTTCATGACTTTTACAGTTTCTTCCAGATTCTTAAAAACTCCAGGTGGAACCAGATGACAAACTATTATCCAAGGATATGTGCCTCAATGTTATCTTGTACAGGCTGGATCCTCAGCATAGTATGTTTACATATAACTGCCTTTCCTACTACAATTCTACTGCTAGTATTCTAATGGGTCATAACCTCATTTAAATCACCTGCTTTCCAACATGCTCTGACTATCAGTCCATACATCCTGCTCCTCGGGGACCAGAGACCTTTCTTGCCATGTCCTCTATGTGCCAAATGATACCATCCCAACACTTTGTGTGTACTTGAAAAGTGACATCTCTAAACATTACGCTGGCTGATGTCAAACTTCTTCCCCATATATGTGCAACACCCATGCGTTCCTCCTCAGAGTACATGCTGACAGCTAGAGTTACGGTTTATCTCTCTGCAGCACCAAAATGAACCATGCCCGAATGGTTAACATTCTTTTGAAGTATTTACAGATATCGTACACTGCAAGATCTGAGTTTTTTTTTTTTAAGGGAAGCTGGCGCTGAGACTAGGAGTCATCCTAGTCTCCTCAATGCCAGTGAGATCTAGATAACCCTTACATGACCCAATCTTCTTTCGACCTCCACTTATACTGTTCTCCAATCAGATTTAATGTCTTGCCAAAGGAAATGTCCTTTAGAGGAACTTGCTCCAATATGATTAAAGGAAATGTCCTTTAGAGGAACTTGCACCAATATGATTTAAGTCATTACATCTGCGTGACACCTCCAGGTGCATCTGCAGTTTACTATTGACTCCTCTAGGCGTCAAATATTGCCTGTCCATATTTGCATCAATAATTCCAAAACCATGCCATGTACAAGGTTTTAAAAAAATTCATCTTGCAGCTTACACAATGGCAGACTCAACTGCATTAATATGTTTACCGTCTAGTCTGGGTAAATAGATATTAACAGTTTTATTTTTTATATTAATGTAAACAATTTTCACATTTTTTTCTAAATATCTCAACCACGTAAGAGACAGAACTCTGTAGCCTCATATGAAAGCTCTCAGCTAGATGGATAAAATGCTGCTGACAGTATGTGTAACTTGAGTGGTTGCTGAAATATTGTAATTACAAATGTAACAGGCACTGTGTTTACTGGGACTTAGAAACTAAAGAATACTACCACTGTAAACAGTTTGTGCTAAAGAGTTTGCCATTTACATTTCTTTCATAACCCCTGTGGTTCCAGATATATGAACATTTGTTTGAAATGTGATGACAATTTGATTCTGTCAAAAGGCTTAGGCTATGCCCATTGGAAGTTACAGTGCAAACTTCCAGAGCTCCACTGGAGTGAATAAGTTAATATATACCCAAAGGAAATGTCCTATGGAATACAGTGTCAATATGGTGTCTGTGGTGCATGTCATGTCTCAAGGACAAAAATACACTTCCTTTTCATTCGACTCTACGGAATTGGGGTAGTGAAGGATTCTCTCCTCCTCTTTTACAGGGAAACTGGGCCAACTGGGGAATGACTCTGTGCTATTTGGCCATACACTCCTCAGCAAAATGCCTCTAATTGAATATGGCAGACATACATGTTGGCAGAACAGAAAATTTAGCTTTCAGAAATTGCCCTTTCTAAAATTTATGGAAGAGGCTCTCCCACAGAGATGCATTAAGCAGTGGGCCCACTACAGCCTCCCTTACTAACAGTCTGGGAGCAGTCAGCCAAGTCTTCTCTACAACTACAAGCTATAAACAACCCCTGGCAAGACTCAAACTTTTCACCCACCAATTACAAGTTTTTTTTCATCAGATTGAATGTTTCCCCACAGGGAACATCCTCCAGAGGAAACTGCATCAATTAAATTTAATACTTCCACAAAGGAAATGTTCTCTGGAGGGGAATGCATCAATGTGGTCTCTTAGTGGTTGGTGTTCCAGCTCAAATGGCAAGATCTTTCTCAAATTATTTTCATCTAACTCCTGGTAACTGGGATGAGGGAGGGATTCTCTTCCTTTTCTTCCTGGAAATCACTCAAAGTTGAAGGCTGGGCCTCCTGGGGCTGATTCTATGCAATGTGGTCATGTAGTCCTCAACTAAATGCCTCTGATTATAGCAGAACCAAAGAAAGGCTCTGGGGAATAACTCCAAACACAAAAATAAAACTATGAAAAAACAACCGTTTAATATTATGAAGCGCTTTTCGTCACCTGCTATGAGGCAACTTCTTCAGATACATTGCAAGTGAATAACAGCAGTTATATAACCACACTAGTCACATGGTCAACTTAAAAGTTGTATCCATACATCACAAAATAGTACCAAGGTAAGAGTAACACAAAGTACTGAATTACTTAAAAACTATTTGTTTCTCAACCACCTATACTGTTAAAACTTGATAAAATATATTTGTTGTATTTACTAATCAAATTTTTTGGACATTCTTTAAAACAGGTAAAACATAAACTTAATTTAACATACTAAGTTGACCATGTGACTAGCGTGGTTATATAAATATAACTGCTGTTATTCACTTGCAATGTATCTGAAAAAGTTGTCTCATAGCAGGTGACGAAAAGCGCTTCATAATATTAAACGGTTGTTTTTTCATCATTTTATTTTTGTGTTTAGAGTTATTCCCCGGAGCCTTTCTTTGGTTGTACCTGTTTTTACTTAGTCTGTCTTCTGATTATAGCAGACACAGAAAGGGGTGTCAGCACAAAAGAAATCAAACTGCCAGATTATTAGCCCTCCCAAAATTAGAGAAGGCATCTCTTTATCACAATGTGATATCTGCACAGATGCTTGTTAACCAGTGGGTCCTCAGCCTCTCACACTAAGCAGGAATGTGCTACTGGGGTAAAGAGAGATGGCTGAATATCAGACATGCATAGAAACTGACAGCAATCTTGAAAGACTTACTCATATCATTTAGCCTGATGTACGAGACAAAATCCCACCGCCTGCAGAGACTCCCCCCCCCCCCTTCTGATTGGTGACATTAAGATTGATTGGCACTTATCTTTATAGTTATTTCTTGCTGAAGTTAGATGAACATCTTGCTTGCTAGCTTTTGCATCATCAGTCTGTCAAGTCAGCCTGAAGCCAGAGTTCCAAACAGTACCCTGACTGAAAATTTATTTTATCTTTTCCTTACATATGGAATTCATAGAAATCAGAACAGAAGCTCAACTGTTTCAGGGGTACGAAAAATGTCTTCGTAGAAACTTTCGTACATTTTGCCTCAGTCTGAAACAATTTGCAAAGTGTCCTCAAGTGTGCACAGATTAACCTGAGGGCTAGTAAGCGTATGCTCTTTAGAAAAATACTTGCAAAGTAGTTCACATGGTAGGCCTCGACATAAAATGGTGTCTACTGATCCTGTTTTTAACTCCCTGAAAAACAAGACATAAGCAAATGAAGAGGAGTACTCAAAACATGACACTCAGTAGCTGCTGTCCTGCATGACTCAACCACATTATCATAGCCGCATTTCTTAAAGTGACCGGCCACCTAAAAAGAGGGGTCACAAAGGTCCAGTATCTCCTTCCCCAGCCTTAATCTTTTCTGAGAGACATCTGGTCATTAGCAGCAGTGTAAACTTTTTCCCAAATCTAACATTACTGCTGCTCTTATCACTGTGAATGTGATTCCTGGCTGAAGCAGAGGTAGCTACCCCTTAATGGGATCCAGGAGACGCATCTGGATCTGCCAAAGGGTTGCTATAAAGATACTTATGGAAGTACTTGACCCTGTAGAACCAGTCAGACTTCCTAGGTGGCATGGAAGGAAGTCAGACTGCACATCCTCCAGGACACCTAGCACTAGAGAGATTGCTAGAGGCCTAGATTGTGGTAAATCTAGATAAGCCCTGTACCTCTGCTGTGCTTCAGATGATTTTCTGGATTCCCACTGTAACTCCTCTTTCGCCCTACAAATGGTGTTCCCAAAAGGAAAAGTGTTCTGGATGAGAAGAGGAGGTCAATGGGGTATTCAGTGTCAAAGCCATAATATTCTATAGCTAAGATTTGACCTACATACATCAGTTCATCAACCCTCTGAGTCATAGGGGTCCAATTCCTCCTCCTCGTACAAAAAACGGGCTCTGGATACTACAGGTAATGTTACATCTGGTCTTCAACTCTTTACTTTCTACTCTTTCAAAAAGACAAAGTACTCACCCAATTCTGCTACTGACTCCATAGGAGCCCAGAAAGTGGAATGGGAATACACACTGCCCAGCCTAATCCAAGGCAAGCTGGTGTGGATCAGTTTGCGTTTTAAGTCTTGCTGCGTCACTACTTCAAGAAGTGTCATGTATGGCACTAAGATTTCAATGCAGTTACCACAAACTTCCTTCTGTACAAAGAGTGGGAATCCCAACTTCCCCCTTCTGAAATGACAATGCTTTCTTTGAATACCAAAGTGCCTTCAGTGTCAGGAACACAGTCAGTCGTATCAGTCCAGGAGGAGGCAAGAAAAGTAGACATAATGGTTGCCTGCCCAGTAGTTGTACTAGAGGCCATGGCACAAGACTGACGCCACAGATGGGGACTGTGAAAACTCCTCACTATACTTAGGGCTTTTGGATCCAGGGAAACCAGAATTATCCAAAATGTCCTCAGGTCTCTCAAAACTTCATCTTTTTGTTGCACTTCTTCCCTTAGGTGTAAGGCCCAGAGTCATTGGTGGATGCTATGGTGGCAGAGAACAAAGTTCATGTACTTTGTCTGGAAGTAAACTCTTGGACAGATTTTTGTCTATAACAGATTGTCCTCAGGGTGAATGAAAAACAATGTTGAGTCCACGTTATGCTCTCGGCCAAAGCATAAGACACCTTAAATGGTAATCCTTGTGAGGGATTTGCTTACCATACAACTATTAATCTTTACAGCAAATTCTCCAATCAGATATTAATAAAAAAAAATAATGCAAAAATTACAAGGAGACAAATCTCCTAAAGGGTACTTATCTAGAGTTACTGCTGGAAACAGACTGAACAATGTACAGAGTTGCTGCCAGCAGTACACACTGCTAACCACTGTATGGCAAGTTACATCTTTTATACCACCGCTGTACTGATACCTTTTGTGGAATGGCATCAGCTGAATCTCTGGGGGAAGGTAAAGTTCTGGAAATCGGGCCTGCCTACACTTAGGATATCTGTAGATTTTGACTTTATATTGCAGATTTTTGAAGGAAAGATGGTATTTTATTTTCCAAAAAATACTTGTGCTGTGGGCAACAAAGGGTTATATATCTGTAAGTATGCAAGATAGATCCAAGTTGCATTCAACTATTCAAGAGCTTTCCAATGATGTATGACAAAAGGGGGTAGTAGCATACTGCTGCTTTGTGATGCTGCAAAATCTTTACAATATTTTCACTGCATTTCAAAATGAAATTAAACTACAAAACCATGCATGCTAGACAATTTCAGTGGTAGCACAGCATGCCCATATGTTTTGAATAAGGTTACACCATTTGTTCACCTCCAAGTCACACTCAGTGTGGCTGAGTATTAGTGACCGTACTTCTGTTTTTCAGTCTGTCTGTTTTTGGTTTTTGCTGGATTGGTTTGTCTTCCTATTATTTGTAAGACCTGTTTGGCTTCTTGGGAGCAGGAGTTTAATAATGCAAACTCTGTTGCATCATGAAGTGCTGGGAGGACAGGAGAGATGGCTTGGGCTTCTCCATATTTACCAGACTTAAGTGCCTCTTCTTGTAGGAAGACAGTTAATCTCCCGAATGAAATTCTCCCTCAAGTGAAGGGTGTTTAAAAGAGAGTCATCTTCTGGAGGGGAGTGTTAGGAGATTCTTCCATGGCCTGGTATAAAACACATGAAAGAGAATTACAGAATAGTTAAATCAAGTCTTCTTCTACACCTGAAAACAAGTTAGATGGTGCAGATTTATTTTACCTCTTTTTGGGATGATGGGACAACCAAAATGAAAAGGTTGCGTGGCAGAAGACTGGCTGTCTGATAAACCATCATATATTCGTATGCAAATCTTTTCTGTAATCAAACTGCAGAGATGGGAGGGCTGCAGTGTCTGCAGGGGAGGGACAGGGTCTACTACCTGCTGAAGAACAGCAGTATCCAAACTAGATGAATGGGAATTTATTGGATAACCCATATGGAAAATGATTTATGAGAAATACTCTCCTTGAAGTTTACGATGAGTGGGCATCATAGGCACCTGGGAACTAGCAGAGGCCTTTGTAAGAGCAGTAGCAGGCAAAGAAATACTGGAATCCAGTGGCTGTTGCCTCCAGTGGCATCTGGACAGGTGGGGATTCTCAACACAGTATGTGAAGTATGAAGCTGCTCACCACAAAGACCCATGGACAAGGGCATCTGCTGAGGTAGGCAGAGCCAAAATAGTTTCCCACTTCTGGTCTACAGCATCTGTGAACAATTTTCTCTTCTTTACACGGTTAACCAGTAGTCCTGTGTGTTGAAGGATGAAAATTGCTTAACATCTGGATTAAAAATTTTTAAATCTTTTGTCTTTCCTTAATTGGTTATTTCTCGTTTCATTACACTTTTTTGGTTAATAGTTATTTTATGTGTAGCAATGTCCTGGACTTTGAGTTCTTTATACTGGGATACCAGAAACTGACAGCTCACCTGACAAGTGGCCTGACTGCAAAAAAAAAAAAAAAAAAAAAAAAAAAAAAGCCTCAAGTTATACTTTTGGTATAGAAAAGATCTTAAGGTTTCTAGTTCAACCTCTTATTGTCTTCCTTCTGAAAGTGGAATACTGTTTGCAGGAAATAATGTTTTGTCCTTCCCCCAAAGGAAACAAGCACTGGGAATGAAAATCACTATGTGGAACTGGTCTCCCACAAGCACATTCACTGGAGTGCTTTTCCTGAGATGACACATCTTGGAAATTTAGGCAAGTCCAATACAAACAGGTCAAATACGGCAAACTTAACAGTCACACTCAACATAAAACAAATAAGCAAGAGAGTAAATTCCCAAACTTGTTACTTGTCAGCTGTGCTCTGAAAGTCAACAGGAAGCTGCTCAACAAATGCAGACTACTCCTACTCTCTAAATGGCAAAAAAAAAATGGAATAATGGGAGGTTGGCATAATGGTTAAGGTGTTTATCTTACAGACACAAAGTGCAAGGTTTGAGTCTTAGATAGGGTAATTGACTGGGCTTAAAATGACCCAAAAGGTCTCAAAGTAACTCCTCACACACTACCCACTCAAAAGGCCTGAAGCTAATATGAGACATTAACAAAACCTGCTGGAGAGACAGGTTTGTCTCAGAGGCTGCCCTGTCTCTGGAATAGAATTCCCATACACATCAAACAGAGCACCTTGCTGACTTTCTTCAAGCACAACCTTGAGGACTGGATGGGAAATCACAATTCTTTTCACAGGGGTTCTACCTGTGTCCCTTACTGACAGGGGAGACAGGTCCTGACTGAGGTTTCTTTTGGAGATACACTCTTGGCTAGGCTTGTAAAGGCCCCAGGGCCATTATCCTAGTAACCTCCTACGAATAATGGCATGAGTAGTCCTTTTTATACAAACATCAGACCAATGTCAGTTGGGGAGAAGTCATGTTCAAGAGAATTGTGAAGGCGGCTCTGGAGATGGTCCAGAAATTGGATGCCTGACCTTGCAGCAAATCTGGTAGAGTAAAGAACGGAGCAGTGCTAATCCCTACAATGACTATTGCTAACAGTAATGAGCACAGTGACACACAAACCACAACCAGGGTCTAACACAGTCTGTGCAAATGCTTAAACACATCCCCAAGCACCCCAACACATTCAGATCTAACACTGTAGACCCTAGCTTCAACAGAATACCCATAGCTGGAGAGAAAATATGGTGGGATTGGGTAATAAAAAACCCCATCACCCTGTGTGTGTCTTTCAGGTTACTGATCTCAAAGCAAACCCATTTACACATCTGGCAGTTTTCCAATACATATATCTGTTGGATCATACAAAGACATAAAATCACAGCATTTATAATAAACTGTCAAAAAACATACAGTTTTAAGACTTCCAATATGGTGGTGGACAGTTAAGCAGCTGCAGTGAGGCCTCTGGGTAATGACAGCAGCTAATCTTGTGAAAACAAATGTTTTGTTCTGTCAAAAAAGAGCTTTACTAGTTAAGACATATCAGAGAAAGGAAGAAATGAAGAAACCAGGAGCAAAAATATAGCATTGAAAGAAGTCCTGAACAGAACAGATCCAAATAGTATCATGTTTAGGTGGTGAAAAGGAATCTAGGCAGTACATCACCAGAAAGAATAGAAATTAATACAATGGAACCAAAGATAAATCAAATGCACCATAAAATATTTGAAAATTGGTGAATCCTTACTGCACTTTATTGCTACAAATAAAAAAATAAAAATTCCGTTTATGGTGCAATAAAAGCACTAAATCTTATTAAAACTTCTGGACTGTGGGACTGAACCACGCTTGAGCATTTTTGCTTGATTTTATGCTGACTAGAATATTTGTGGTTACTTGTCAATTTATGAAAGAATTCTAAGATTTAAAGAAAGTAAAGGTGGAGAAAGAAAATAATCCCAACAGGATAGAGTGGGTAAGGATAATGTTAGCTGTAAAGAAACAGCAACAATAATCTGGAAATAAAAAAGGACACTAGAAATAGAGAAGCCAAAAATACCTGGGTGGAAACATGAGGTTTGACTGAGGCGAGACACATATATGGTTTACAAAAAGTGAATAGGATGACGCATTTGGATCTAGTGCCCGAATGGAAAGATGAACAGACCACCTTTAGCAACTCTTCTGATAGAAGCCACATCACGACTGGCAAATAAAAGAAAATTAAGTGCAATGCACAAAGCTCTAATGGAATTGAGAGAGGACCAGGGAGTTAGGCATGCCTGGAATAAAATATTAAACACAGATTTCAAGAGGACTGGACAGAAATGGGTGTAGTCCATAGATGCTCCAAATCCTAGAAACTTAAAATATTCTCACAAATGTCTGTATGGGAATTTCTATACCACCAATCAAGAGCCGAGAAGATGCTCCCACATACAGATGGTATATGTAGGCGAGTTTCAGTTAGCAATAACACATAGCTCATATAAACTTACTTAAGTGATGTTTCTTGGGTAGGATAAGAAGATGGGAAAATAAACGTACAAAAGTACCAATCATACTACTGATGCAAGCAGCGACAAAAACACAAGAAAGTGGAAAACGAGAAATAAACCAACCTCTGAATAGGTTAAAATACTTATGAAAGAAAATGGAGACATGAGACTAGGAGATGCAAAAAAGAAAAAAAAAAGAAATGTACTAGTGAACAAATGGAATATATGGAAGCTAAAAGATTGTTTATATTTATATACAGAGGTGTCACACAGCTTGTACTTTTGGTGACAAATGACTTATAAATGTAGGGAGTTAGTCTGCATTTTGATTTAACTACATTTATTTAATAAAGTGTTGGATGAAATGTGTGTATTGGTATTAGATTGAGTCTAGATGATAGAATATGAAACTCAGTCAGTAAAAACAAGCGAATCACAAGCCGGAGTGTGAAGAGAAAATGTGTGCTGTTTAACTGGAAAAAATAAAGATCATTGCACATTAAAATGTAACGACCTGGACTCAATAACCTCCTCACCCTCAAAAGGTTTTTCAACACCAGCCTCCCACCTCTTTAAGGACACCAGAGGACCTTCAGTTACTTAAGCAAGAGGCAGTCATGGGGGGGAGGGGGGTGTCACTGAATAGTCCGAGAATTATTTGGCTGTCCTGGACAGACAAGTCAGCTTGTGATTATTGGAGAGAAAAGTATATCCCTCTGGACCTATTGAAATCCATTATTTTTTTCTGTTTGCCCTGGGCCTGCTGACCACCAAAACTGAAGTAACTGGAAATTAACCTGTTTGTTCCACCATAACAGATACCCCCCCCCCCCAACAAAGAGGTGAAAGCAATCCAGAAGGGTGTTCATCTAGGCAGCCATGAGAAATGTTCTCTGCCCTTGCCAGTATCCAGGCAATGAGGGAATATGCTACAGAACCCCCAACTTCATGTCAGGAAGACCAGGGAAACAAAGTAAGGCAAAGCTAGAATAACATTACCGTGTCAGCCCCTGCTCTCTTCCCCATTTGAGTATATGCTCCCAAGCACCTGAAGAGGTGTCTACCTTAAATGCACTTAGGTGGCAGAATGTCTTAGTGGGCTGTTTTTGAGTCAACTCCCCTACTGGACAGCCCTAGTCTGCCACCCCCCCCCCTCCCCAGCACCCAAGATGGGCATATTAGTCTTCCCCATTCAGATCAAACACAGGTCACCTAGGACAGAGCTTTATCAACTAAAAAACAAACAAACCCAAGCCCAGGAAAACCTCAAACTCAAAAAACCCCCCAAGACCTCAAACAACCCAACACTGAACTTAATCCTCACTGTACAGCACCAGAGCCAACTCGGACCCATTTACTCTGAACCACAGTTCTTCCCTTCCAAACTGACATCACTACAGAGAATTGAAACTACTTCACTTTTTCCAAAATGCAAGTACTTCTCTCTCCTCCTTAGGGTTATCTTGGAGCAGATTATAAAATTTAGCCAGAGGTGCAAGTTTGGTGGGGTCCTGTCTCTTACACAATAAGCATGGCTTTTGAATTTCTGTTTGTTATCCTTGGATTGACAATGTGTACAAATCAACATGCGCACATCTCACATCTAGTCCAAATACTCATGACTCTACCCTGCTTCATCATCACCTCATCCTCTTCTCTAGTTACTTTTCAACCTTCTTGTCTGCAATGAAGAATGTAAGGGACCTGCTGGTTCTCTAATCAAGGCCTGTTAACCAGTAAAAATTCTTATGCAATAAAGACAAGATTGACAGAGTGCATGCTTGAAAGACAGAGGGTGTTCAATAAAGTTGTCATCAGTGCATTCAACAACCTACACCAAGAAGGAAAGGCTTAAAAAAAAAAGATCTCTCTTTTAATACATCTTTTCCACAAAGGGTGAAGTGGTATGAAAGTGCTTTTCAAAGGTATTCCTTAAAGCCCTGCACAGATGAAGGAATGGTTTCATTTAAGTCTTCACTCATTTTACAAGGCTTCTGACTGTTTTCACCCACTGAGAAACAGTAAACAAGGTCCATTTTATCATCTTTTTTGTCTACATGCACAAGGCCTCAGCAAAAGTTGTGAATCAGTGGATTATTATAAACTGAGTTAGCGCTGAATCCAAAATACAAACTATACACTAAAAGAGCAGTTAGAATTACCATCCATTTACATCAATTTACTAACATTAAAACAAGTTAGTTCATGCACATGTATCATCATGTGAATCACTGAGAAAGGCGTACCTGGTACACTGTTAGATCTGACAGGCATTCCAGGAAGAGTGCTGCTGGTCAATGTTCTGGAAACAGGTAGGCTGTAGTCCGACCCCTGCCGAACCAATGTCATAGGATCTGTTTTTTCCATACCATTGGTATTAGAATGGGGCAAGCCCCAGTCTGCTGGTGCAGAAGCCTGCCTTTGAGGAACAGGATTATTCCTCTTCTGGACACCTACAAAGAATTTAATGTAAATCCAGTATTAATCACTGCCAAAGGTCGTATCATATTAAGAGATCAACTCAATAATATTTTCAACACACCAATCCAATGAAACTATTGGTGAAGTCCTGTACTAACAAGTAGTAAATGGTAAGTGTAGCTGTTTCAGGAACTCATTATAAAAGCACATGATTCAGAATGACCACTGTTGCAGTCACACTTGAGATTTTTGCTGCAGAGGGCCCAACAAATGCCTATCCCTCTCTTGGTCAAACTTATAGTGACATGCTGGGACTTAGCTCATTCCATTTGTAATCGGACATCCATCCATATGACCCTTTGGTTCTTTCTTGTCAACAGGATAGTATGACACTGCCCAAACTAGCATCAAGATGTAATACATTACATGGCTAAAGGAGGATAAATCATAGCAACCCTCCCAGGCAGTGGGCTAAAACCCCCCTGCAAATGAGGAGCCCTGCTAAAAGTACCTTGACCTAAGGTAACTAGACGCCTCAGACAGGTGTAGTATATAGATGGTATAGAAATACAGAGAAACAATCTTTTGCTTAAGAGAAAGAAAAAGAAGAGCAAAGTGTGTGTATGTGTGTGGGGGGGGGGGGACCAAACAGTGATCAAGCTAACATCCATTGTGGTTAAATTCTCAACAAAAATGTACTATGGTTATTGAATGAATATAGAAAAGCTGTGTAAAATCTTACCATAACTATAGATGTCCTCTTCCATGTTGCAGTATTCTACATATGGGTTTAACTCCCCGTCTCATGTATGTAGGGCCAGTATACAAAAGTTTTCATTCCCTCTGAGGAATGTGGGAAATCTGACATGGCTGAGGGAATGTGGGCCATAAAAGTGACGTCTGCACGCACCAGCCCTCAGAAGGTAAAGCCCAGTCGGAGCCAATCCTATGAAGGGCAATGCCAGTCCAGTGCCACCCAGAAAGGGAAATGCAACCTAACAGGAGGGTAAGGAGGATGGGAAAAAATACCGCAAGATGAAAGAGGACATCTGTGGTTATGGTAAGATTTTACACCAGCTTTCTATGTCCTTCTATTCCAATGTTGCAGTATTCTACATATGAGTGAGAGCCAAAGCTCACTGTGATTGGGGGGAGGGGGTTCCAGAGGCAGACTCCAGGAATCCATGAAAGATAGCCCTGGCAAACCCTGCCCTGGATCTAGAGATGGGGTCAAGTTCGTAGTGTTTGATGAAGGTGAGAACTGAAGACCAAGTATGTGCCTCTAGAATAGTAGGCACCCAGGGCCTTAAAGAAGGCTTTTGAAGAGGTCATAGCTCTGGTGGAGTGTGCACCCTGCAGAGATTTACCATGGAGTTGATAGCAGAAGGTGATGGCCTTGGAGATCCAGGCAGAAATGGTCTGTTTGGACACTGCCTTTTCTAGGGCTCTAGGGTGGAAGGATACGAAAAGCTGGTCAGCCTGTCTGATGGACTTGGTTTTATGAAGGTAAAACCTGAGTTGCCAGTGCACATCCAGGGAGTGCAGTACTCTTTCACTGCCCTGGTTTAGGGACAGGTCATTCACCTCCTTGCGTATGAAGGATGGGTTAGTTCTTAAGGTAACCCTGTCCTTGTGAACCACTAGAAAAGGAGGAATAGCCATAAGGGCTTGTGGTGCTGATACTCTTCTGGCTGAGGTCAAGGCCACTAGCAGTACAGTTTTCCACATGCAGTGTTTTAGAGAAGCTTTGTCCGCTAGCTCAAAGGGAGAGAGCATATGCTTCTCAAGAACGTAGTTAAGCTTCCAAGGAGGTGGTGACGGTTTCCTGTGAGTTCCGAAGTGAAGTACCCTTAAGGAAGAGCTTAGAAGGGAGCCCAGATGCTAGTGAGGGATCCAGAGAAAGGCATGCTGAAACTGCAGACAGATGAGCTATGATGGAAGAATAAAGCCAAACCAGTCTGCAGTAGCTCACACATGTAAGACACGACAAGAAGGGTCTTGTAGAAAGTAGGTCCACTTGTTTTTTGTGACACCATAAAGTGAATCTTTTCCACTTAGAAAGGTAGGATTTTCTTGTATTTTGGTTTCCTGGCCTCCTGCAGGACATTGAACATGTCCTCATTGTAAAAGTGTCTGAAGGGGATCAGAATCCTATCAACAACAAGGTGATGTGTAGAAGCTGCCACTGAGTGAATCTGGGATCCCTTGTGTTGTGTGAAAAGATCCACTCTGGGGGGTAATTTGTGGTGACTGTCGTTGGACAACTGTAGAAGTAGGGGGGAACCAATGCTGTCTGGGCCAGTAGGGAGTCACCAACAAGATTTTTGGAGTGCTCTGCTGGATTTTCAGCAGGACCTTATGGAATGAGCAGGAAGGGGGGGAAAGCATATTGCTATTTCCCCATTCAGGAGAATTGAGAAGGCATCTGTTGCCAGTGTTTGCGGGTCTGGTATCCTGGTGCAAAAGCCAG
>NC_056746.1:883088103-883160603 GCF_019279795.1 Protopterus annectens | reverse complement strand
TATCAATGGCGGTAGGATTTTTGGCAGTAGTAGCCTTAATGCCCTTGGATCCTTGTGAAATGGTCTCAGGATCCACAGTAGGATTCTTAAAAAGGAACTTGTGAAGATCAGGAACCCTGTAATATCCATCAGGTTTTCTTGGAGCAGGAGGTAAAGAGTCAGGGGCCAAGCTAGATTTCAAAAAGGCATAGTCAATGTCCAGCACAGGAGGGATAGCTAAAGGTCTGTGTTGGGGCAGGAGTACCAAATCTCTAAGCCTCTTTTTAGAATCAGAGTAATCCTGACTTTCCCAGTGAAAATGCTCCTTAAGAGTATGCAAGGTTTCACCAAAAGAAAAATCCTCTGGGGGAGAAGCAGAGGGAATAGAGTCCTCTGCATCAGAATCCTCACAGGCGGATAAGGGTAAATCCTGGTCATCAGAGACAGAAATTTCAGAATCCTGGTCAGGAAGTATCATAAGCAAATTCAGTCCTAGGTCTCTTAGAGGGGGAATATTGGCTTGCCCTGATTAAAGTAATAAGGTCTTCAGCCATTATTTGTTTTTTAGGCATAGAGGCCTGACCATGCAGTCTGGGCATCGGATTCTTAGGCATGGTTTGGGTTTTAGGCCTTGATGAAGGTGGCGTCAGTTTAATATGCAAGTCAGTAGGCCTGAATACACCCTCAGAAGCCAGTGCCTGCACAGCAGCTCCAGAACCATCCAAGGTAGAGAAATCCGCAGGTTCAACAGTTGAAGCATCTCGCGGCATACCGGACTCCGAATGGGTGTCAGTAGAGGCCTGCGAATCTGAAGTAGCAGGTATCAGGGTCTGCGAAAGTGCCTCACTGAGTACCGGCGAACTGGCGACTAGCTTCGGAGAAGCGTCGTCGGCAGCTTTGGACCTAGGTGGCCTGTCTCTATCTTTGCGCTTTTTTCGGAATGTTGGTTGGCGGGTGGCTTACCGAAGACATATCTAGATAATTCAAGTAATGGAGGCTGCTGCTATGCTGGTAAACGCTCGTGCAAGCAGTATAAATCAAAGTTATAGTAAATCAAAATAGCAGGACTGAGCGAAAACAAGTGTAACACTTAAAGATCAAAGTACTTTATTATCAATAATTAATAAGATAAGCGCTTTCGCTGTGTAGCTTCATCAGATCTTACATTCATTCTAAGATTCCACATCTTATATATACACAGGTTTTAAACAATCAATCAAGTAAGTTAATTGGTATGATTATTTAAAGAAGCAGGCAGACATCAAAGACCCAGCTTAATATACAAATCTGATAAAGATAAAACCATTTAAAAACAATCTTATATATAAAGTATACATAGGAAACATATATAAAAAAGTTATATATAAAAAACATATCAGTTAGTACATATATATTTGTAATTAAAATAGATATTAGTGTGAGAAAGATTCTATAGACAAGTATGCTTAATGTCTAACATATAAAATTTCATATATATGTATGTATAAATTAATATAATGTCTTATAAAATAAAGTAACCACACTACACATGTGGTAACTAAATCTATACTGTAATGACATGGTAGTGATATAAAAGACAATTTGTTTACAGAGAGATAGAATACCTATTTCTAGGGGGTTTATCTAATGTTTCTACGCTGTCTTAATTTTGGCTTGATAGAGGCCCTATCATTGAGGCCTAATCCTTTATCTGAACTTAGTAGAATTATCCATTCAGTTTCCTTACTCTCTGTATATATCTTAATGTCACCCCCTCTAGAGTTTGGAGTAATTACTTCAAGTACCTTGAACAAAAATCTATGTGTGTCGTCATTTAATGCTACATGCTTGGCAAGGGCATTATGTAATGTACCTTTCCTTATGTGATATACATGTTCCCTTATCCTATCCCTCAGTGGTCGATTTGTTTTACCAACATAGAAGGATGAACATAATTGACAAACAGCTAGGTATATCACATGAGAAGTCATGCAGTTGGCTTCAGCTCTTATATTAAAAACTTTGTTGATCAGGATGAAAGAATTCTGTCTTACTGTCTATGTAACAGAAATTACAGCGACCACCGCGTCTTGTGCATCCATTCTGTATAGATTTCCTATCAAATTTAGGATGGCATAACATTCTTTTTAAGTTGTGTTTATTCTTAAAGATAAACCTCGGTGTTTCTCCTATCTGTTTAATTTCTTCATCTATCTGTAATATACCCCAGTGTTTGTCTATAATCTGCTTAATCTCTATATGATCAGATGAAAAGAAGGTGGAGAATTTAGTGAAAGATTCACTCATATTTTGTTTCTCATTATAGCTAGCACTGTTGGATCCAAAGTATGGCATAGCTGAAGTGGAGCGTAAATTGTACACTTCGTCTATCTTAGAATGTATTTCCTCGACTTTATATCCTCTGTTTAATAGTCTAGATTTCAAATTATTTATCTCAGTGTGAAATCCCTCTTCCATTGGATTCAGTCTGGAAGCTCTAATAGCTTGTCCTTTCACAATATTTCTAAAGACAAAAGGAGGGTGCATACTGGATCTTAGAAGCAATGAGTTAACATAACATGTTTTACGATGAACTCCAGTGTTAATTAAATTATTATGTAGCCTCTCTATATATAAGTCTAGAAACTCAATTCTATCCTCTGAAAACTTCATGGTAAACTTAAGACATGGTATTAAATTGTTCATGATTAGGTATGTGGATTCAAGTTGTTGGGGTGTCCCTTTCCAAAGAATAAAGACATCATCCACAAAACGTCTGTAAAATATCACGTTTCTCAAAGAAATTTTGTAAAAATAATGTATGTTCTTCCCAATCTGTAAGAAACATATTGGCGTAGCTGTTGGCACAAGATGTACCGATGGCTACGCCATCTTTCTGTCTATAGATGTTATCCTTGAACATAAAGACATTATTTTCTAAGACTAATTCCAAAAAGTGAACTATTAAGTCAATAAGTACATTGGTATAGTCACTGTGATTTTTCAGGTACTGTAATGTATAATTCAAGCCCAGTTCATTGGGAATCACTGTGAACAGTGACTGTATGTCAAATGTGACAAATAAATAGTCTTTAGTGATTGTTTTGTCTTGAATACAATCATAAAATTCTGTAAGGAATTGTTTAGTGTCTTTTAGTACTATTTTATTTTTATTTAGTAGAGCCCTCAGATGTTTTTCTACAAATACTGATAGATGTTCTGTGACCCAACCTCGTCCAGAAACTATGGGTCTCATAGGTGGGTTCTTCTTATCCTTGTGTATTTTCGGCTGTCCTTGAATAACTGGTATAGTAGGTGTTAGAATATTAAGATAGTCAAATAATTCCTTGTCAATCAATTTACTTTTTAAAATATCCTCTAGCGTATTCTTCACATATCTTATAGTTTCTATAACATCGTCTTTTGTTATTAAATCATAGAATTTGTCATGCATCAATTCTGTCATTGCTCCGATATAATTTTGCATATCCATAACAACAATGCTGCCTCCTTTGTCAGCTGGTCTAATAACTATAGTAGGGTCTTCCTGTAATTGTTTTAGACTTGCTCGTTCTTTATAAGTTAAATTATCTCTCCATTTACATCTTTTTTGCTCTACTCTATCTGCATAGTATACATGTAACTCATCTTCAGTTAACTTCAAATATGCCTCAACGAGTGGGTGATGGGTTGGCATGAAATCACTTAGTCTCTTAAATGTGAATGCTTCTGTTTTAGAAGTATTGCTAGTTTGGGTTTTATATAACAATTTTAGCATGACATTTCATTTAATTCTGTAATCTTGTTTTCGCTCAGTCCTGCTATTTTGATTTACTATAACTTTGATTTATACTGCTTGCACGAGCGTTTACCAGCATAGCAGCAGCCTCCATTACTTGTTTTATACATTATATTTCTTGCTTTGCTGCTAATTGGGACAAGTGTTTTGCGTAATATGACTGACATCGAATTGGACTACATCCCAAGAGGTGAAGACCGAGGGAGTGAGGTAATGCGACCAAGAGGTGTAGACCGTGTGGGTGAGGTACTGCAACGCAGATTTAAACAATACCTCAATGAAGTTACTAACGCTTCGTGCTTCTTTGAGAATGTGACTGCTACTGATGACGTGAATGAAGGTGCAGTTGACTCAGAAAGGCTGCATATACTACTAGAGGGGATTGAAAAGGATTTCATGAAGCTGAAACGCCTGCAAACACAGAGAATACATTTTCAGTTTTGCCTCGATCAAAACATTATTTCAAGAGGCTTAAGGGTTTTTACGATGCCTAGCCAGGGCAAGGATTACCCCGAATTGCTAGCGAAATGGCAGAGACTTAATATAGAGGTGAGTCGGAATTATCTTAGACTTTTAATAGACTTTTTTATACCAGAAGAAAGTAAATTGATAGAAAGCATAAATGCGAAGCAACAAATGTTATATAGAGACTTTGCTGATGTTCTGGTTCAACCACTACTGGAGAACTTACTGGACTGTGTTTTAGCATTTGAAAGGAAGCTACTACAACAAAAAAGGAATAAAGCTAAAAGAGACATTAATGATTTTAGACAAAGCCATGTCTTTACTTGGCCCAGACCAGGGCATGGACAGAATGAGCGTAATGCAATGGTGAACAATGATAATGCTATGAATAGTTCACAATATGTGAATAAAAGGAATGTAGAGAATGTTATCTTATGTGACAATATTAGTAATGAAGTTAAGAAGAATATGTGTACTTTAAATGCTCCAAACAATAATGCTGGGAATAGTAATATGTCGACTTTAAATGTTCAGAGTATACCTTCTGCTGATGAGATTACAGAATTAAATGATTATGTTTGTATAGAGAATGTAGCAATCGATGTGACTGATAAACCCCACTGTAAAGATTCAATAGATGTTATACACATCATACACCCCAGTGTGAACTTAGACACTAATTTATATCCTAATGTTCACATAGTTAAAGACAAGACACCTCATATGAATCGAGACTCTGAGGCTGTAGTGAGACCAAAGGTTAAAACCACAGAAAAATCTAGCAATAAAACAAATGCTGAATTGGTTTTTCCTCTACCGATACGTATGGACAAAGGCCCAAAGAGGTTGAGGTCTATGAGTCGTGGGAGGCAGAAGAGGAAATTTTCAGGAGGCATTCCATCCAACCAAACTTTAAAGAAAATGTGGACGCACAAGAATTACTGCACAATATATCAAGTAAGACACTAACTTATGAAGATATTCAATTGTTAAGCAAGGGTCTAAACTTTATTCCAAGAAGTCACAGTAAACTAACAGACACAGTCACTGACTTGAAAATATTTTGCAGAAATGTCATGCTAAAATTGTTATATAAAACCCAAACTAGCAATACTTCTAAAACAGAAGCATTCACATTTAAGAGACTAAGTGATTTCATGCCAACCCATCACCCACTCGCTGAGGCATATTTGAAGTTAACTGAAGATGAGTTACATGTATACTATGCAGATAGAGTAGAGCAAAAAAGATGTAAAAGGAGAGATAATTTAACTTATAAAGAAAGAGTAAGTCTAAAACAATTACAGGAAGACCCTACTATAGTTATTAGACCAGCTGACAAAGGAGGCAGCATTGTTGTTATGGATATGCAAAATTATATCGGAGCAATGACAGAATTGATGCAGGACAAATTCTATGATTTAATAACAAAAGACAATGTTATAGAAACTATAAGATATGTGAAGAATACGCTAGAGGATATTTTCAAAAGTAAACTGATTGACAAGGAATTATTTGACTATCTTAATATTCTAACACCTACTATACCAGTTATTCAAGGACAGTTGAAAATACACAAGGATAATAAGAACCCACCCATGAGACCCATAGTTTCTGGACGAGGTTGGGTCACAGAACATCTATCAGCATTAGTAGAAAAACATCTGAAGGCTCTACTAAATAAAAATAAAACAGTACTAAAAGACACTAAACAATTCCTTACAGAATTTTATGATTGTATTCAAGACAAAACAATCACTATAGACTATTTATTTGTCACATTTGACATACAGTCACTGTTCACAGTGATTCCCAATGAACTGGGCTTGAATTATACATTACAGTACCTGAAAAATCACAGTGACTATACCAATGTACTTATTGACTTAATAGTTCAATTTTTGGAATTAGTCTTAGAAAATAATGGCTTTATGTTCAAGGATAACATCTATAGACAGAAAGATGGCGTAGCCATGGGTACATCTTGTGCCAACAGCTACGCCAATATGTTTCTTGCACATTGGGAAGAACATACATTATTTCTACAAAATTTCTTTGAGAAACATGATATTTTACAGACGTTTTGTGGATGATGTCTTTATTCTTTGGAAAGGGACATCCCAACAACTTGAATTCACATACCTAATCATGAAAAATTTAATACCATGTCTTAAGTTTACCATGAAGTTTTCAGAGGATAGAATTGAGTTTCTAGACTTATATATAGAGAGGCTACATAATAATTTAATTAACACTGGAGTTCATCGTAAAACATGTTATGTTAACTCATTGCTTCTAAGATCCAGTATGCACTCTCCTTTTTTCTTTAGAAATATTGTGAAAGGACAAGCTATTAGAGCTTCCAGACTGAATCCAATGGAAGAGGGATTTCACACCGAGATAAATGATTTGAAGTATAGACTATTAAACAGAGGATATAAAGTCGAGGAAATACATTCTAAGATAGACGAAGTGTACAATTTACGCTCCACTTCAGCTATGCCATACTTTGGATCCAACAGTGCTAGCTATAATGAGAAACAAAATATGAGTGAGTCTTTCACTAAATTCTCCACCTTTTCATCTGATCATATAGAGATTAAGCAGATTATAAACAAACACTGGGGTATATTACAGATAGATGAAGAAATTAAACAGATAGTAGGAGAAACAATCTATAAGAATAAACACAACTTAAAAAGAATGTTATGCCATCCTAAATTTGATAGGAAATCTATACAGAATGGATGCACAAGACGCTGTGGTCGCTGTAATTTCTGTTGTTACATAGACAGTAAGACAGAATTCTTTCATCCTGAGCAACAGAAAGTTTTTAATATAAGAGCTGAAGCCAACTGCATGACTTCTCATGTGATATACCTAGCTGTTTGTCAATTATGTTCATCCTTCTATGTTGGTAAAACAAATCGACCACTGAGGGATAGGATAAGGGAACATGTATATCACATAAGGAAAGGTACATTACATAATGCCCTTGCCAAGCATGCAGCATTAAAATGACGACACGCATAGATTTTTGTTCAAGGTACTTGGAAGTAATCACTCCCAAACTCTAGAGGGGGTGACATTCAGATATATACAGAGAGTAAGGAAACTGAATGGATAATTCTACTAAGATCAGATAAAGGATTTTGCCTCAGTGATAGGGCCTCTATCAAGCCAAAATTAAGACAACATAGAAACATTAGGTAAACCCCCTAGAAATAGGTATTCTATCTCTCTGTAAACGAATTGTCTTTTATATCACTACCATGTCATTACGTCATAGATTTAGTTACCACATGTAGTGTGGTTACTTTATTTTATAAGACATTATATTAATTTATACATACATATATATGAAATTTTATATGTTAGACATTAAGCATACTTGTCTATAGAATCTTTCTCACACTAATATCTATTTTAATTACAAATATATATGTATTAACTGATATGTTTTTTATATATATTTTTTATATAACTTTTATATATGTGTTTCCTATGTATACTTTATATATGAGATTGTTTTTAAATGGTTTTATCTTTATCAGATTTGTATATTAAGCTGGGTCTTTGATGTCTGCCTGCTTCTTTAAATAATCATACCAATTAACTTACTTGATTGATTAACTGTTTAAAACCTGTGTATATATAAGATGTGGAATCTTAGAATGAATGTAAGATCTGATGAAGCTACACAGCAAAAGCGCTTATCTTATTAATTATTGATAATAAAGTACTTTGAACTTTAAGTGTTACACTTGTTTTCGCTCAGTCCTGCTATTTTGATTTACTTTATCTAGATAATTGACTAAAGTACCAAAATATTTAGATGCGAAAATACAGAGACGACAAATTGTTCGTGGTTAAATAAGGCACAAAACTGACAGCGAGGTACGTCGTGGTCAGGGCCTAGGCAAGGAATACGGTACGAATTAAAATCTTTATGAGGTATTTGCTTTCCACAAGAAATACAATTACTGACTTCTACTGACATCGGTTTAGAGCAAGAAAAAGTTTCCCCAATGGGTACTTAGCTTTAGTTGAAGACTTTGGTTCTGAAACTCGAAAATGAAAGTTTCAGGAGTCGGCCGACCGGCACTTGCAAAATGCTTCTGCTTCGGGCACCTCACGGCAAGAAAAACTGATGTAATGAAATCTGCTGCATGCTTTATATCCCTGACTACCTGATGTCATGGAAGATGAGACAGCAACGGACGCAGGATCAAAGACACTGATAATCAGGTCAACTGAGCTGCAAGCAGATAACTCAAATGTGATGACTGCAACAGTGAAACATTAAGAACATTGGCAGATGGACTTGGGGAATCCATCTGAATGAGGTTGTAATACCTTTTTTTGGACCTCAGTTGTTTCAGAGGATTCCCACTTGAAATTCTCTTTCATCTTGGAGAGTTTCCCCAAAGGTCACGTCCTCAGCAGTGGAGTCTGGATCGACCATTTCTTCCTCTGGGGAGCCATACCCCAATGGGAAAAAAATCTGACAGGTGTAAGATAAAGATTCCTCAGAGGAGAAATCAGAAAGGTCTTCCTCTTCCCTCATGTTAGGATCTGAACTCTGAGGCCTAGGGCTCAGGAGTGGTGGGGATATGTTGGCACTTACAGTAGAGGTAGGCTGCAAAGCCATGAAAGCAATGAACAAGCTTTCACTGAAAGCCTGCTAATCTGGCAGGCTTTCAGAAGAGGGAGTTATGCTTTCTTTTTAAAGGGCCTAGCAGACATCTGAAGGGGTCTAGAATCTGGAGACTAAAGGACCGGAGGGATCTGATGGGCCTTCTGAAAACACTTGTTCCCCCTGGCAGAGACAGATATCAGTAAAGCCTCAGGAGACATGCTCTCACTGTGGGATTGTGTGGCAGCCGTGGAGGTACCCGCTCTATCCAATGGTGCAGATCCGGCTCTAGATCCCTCTACCAGGCCAAGGTTGGCCATAGGCTGAAGATCAGATGGTAGAGGCCCAGCAGATGAGGTAGGCTGTAAGGTCTTGGCCTTCTTATTTGGCAGTTCTGAAGGAATCTCCCTCCATCCCTAATGCAATCTGGTTAAGGAGTTGGTTTTCCAAGTAAAGGTTTAGAGCATGCAAGCAGCTACAGATGGTTTTGGGTACAAATGCCTGACAAATAAGGTAGGCCTAGTCATGAGACCGACACAAGCAGAAGAGACGATGATCGTGGGTGCCCTTGTGGGGAATCTGCCAGCAGCACTTACACTTGCCCTTTCTGGATGTCATGAACAGGTAATACAATTAAAAAGGAAGGACTGAAAGGGCCCCCCCCCCCAATGGGGTGCTTATCTTAATTCTGTGAATTTGAAGTCAACGGTAGCAGGAACAAATGGTGTATGACTAGCGGCTGAGAAATTCTGAAGGTTGGTGCATGCAGACGTCACTTTTATGGCCCACATTCCCTCAGCCACATCAGACACCCCACGTACCTCAGAGGGACTGAAAACTTTTGTATACTGGCCGTACGTACGCGAGACAAGAGCAGTAAACCCATATGTAGAATACTGCAACACTAGAATAGGACATCTACAGTCATGCTTCCATGTGGGAAGATTTCCAAGGAGTTGAGTATCATTTTCCAGCATCAGGCTGCGAGACCTCCTTACAGCTTGGCCTGTTCCTGGAGATGATATCCATCAAGCAGTGTTTGGAAAAGGTGTGTGTAGAAGACCATGTTAACTGTTTTCAGAAGAGCCAGACAACATTCTCCTCTGAGAAAGGAAGGCTATGACCACCAGTGTCCATCGTTAACTGACTTTTTTGTGATCTGCATATCATAAAAGGAACAGCAGAATGCAAATGCAGTTTGCCACTCATCTGGATATGCCCTGCTACAAGTTTCCCTTATTTCTTTTTTTTTGCTACATAAAAGACAAGCAGCTGGTTATCAGTAGGTCTTATGCTTTTAGTTCTATCCAGATAGTGTCTTCATTACGGACATTCAAGAAATGCAGGACTCTCTTCCATTTGTTTTGGGGGTTTGGAAAGGCCTTTACCGGAAACTTGTTGAAGGGAAATTCTGCCACCACACTGGGCATAAAAGTAAGCTTTGCATGGGGGACTATACTTGTCTGCATGGAAGCCCAGAAAGAGTTCTTTACACAGAGTCAGGATCACTAATACTCTTTTGGCGGTTACTGCAAGTAGTAAAGAATAGTTGTGTAAAATCTTACCATAACCATAGACGTCCTCCTCTTCCATGTTGCAGTATTCTTACTGTGGGATTCTCTGCCTCAGGTGACCCGAACGTCGGCTCCTACACAAAAGCTTAAGCCTGGTTGCTGTTGGTACATGGGACATCACACGCAGGGCCATAAACCAGGTACCTCAAAGTTGACGTCTGCACACACAGACCTTAGAACCAACTACCCAGTCGGAAAGTAGACTAGGTAGAGCCAACTGGTGCCCTCCAGACTGGTTGAAATGCCATGAACTGCCCCAGTGTGACCAAAGTCTATGTGGTGCTCCACAGGTGAAAAGGAATGCAGGGGTGATAGGTGGGAGGGAAGGAATACTGCAACATGGAAGAGGAAGACATCTATGGTTATGGCAAGATTTTACACAACTATTCTATGTCCTTCTATTCCCATGTTGCAGTATTTTTACAGTGGGGCAGTACCACAGCTTAGGAAGGAGGAAGGGTGGAGGTAGAGGTAGCAGATTCCAGAAATCTCTGCAGGATTATCCTAGCGAAACCTGCTCCGGCTCTGGAGATATGATCCAATTTGTAGTGTCTGGTATAGGTGTGTATAGTGGACCAGGTGTCTGCTTCCAGGACGGAGGCTGTGTCTAGGCCCTTGAAGAAGGCCTTGGTGGATGCTACAAAGCCCTAGTAGAGTGTGCTCTTACCCCCCCCCCGAAGTAAATCCTTGCCCTGGTAGGAGTAGCAGAAGCAAATAGTTTTCCTGAGCCAAAAGGAGATAGTTTGTTTGGAGACTGCCTTGCCCAGGGCCCTGGGATGAAAGAATACAAAAAGAGTTGATTATACTTTCTAATGGTCTTAGTTTTGTCTAAGTAAAACCTTAGATGCCTGTGAACATCCAGGGAATGAAGTATTCTCCCACTGTTATTGGTAGGACAGGGAAGAAGGTGGGTAGGTGGAATGGACTGATTTAATGACAGCTCGTTGATCACTTTGGCCGTGAAGGAAGGGATGGTGCACAGGGTCACCCTGTCTTTGTGGAAGATAGTGTAGGGGGGGCATGCCATGAGAGCCTAAACTCTGACACCCTTCTGGCTGAGGTGAGGGCTATCAGCAGGATTGTTTTCCATGTGCACATTTGTAGTGATACAGAACTACCTGGCTGAAATGGAGCCAGGGTAAGTTTTTCCAGGATAAAGTTTAGGTACCAAGGAGGTGGGATAGGCTTCCCCAGTGGTCTGATGTGCAAGACCCCCTTCAAGAACAACTTAACATCTAGCCTGGAGAGTAAAGGAGAGTCTAAGGGTGCAAAAGGAGAGTATGAAAGACCTGCCTTGATAAGCTCAAACAAATAAGCTAGGACTAGAGGTACATCCGTTAGAAAGGGATCCCTAAAGCCTTTGGAGACACCATTTGGAGAATCTTTCCCATTTTAAAATGTAGGATCTCCTTGTGTTAGGTTTTCTGGCCTCCCCTCAGGACAGAAAGCACATCCTCAGGGTAGTGTTGTTTGAAGGGTATTAAAAGTTTATCACCTAGAGTGATGAACACAGCATCTCCAGACGAGGGTGGATGAGAGTTCCCCCTTCTGCTGTGTGAATAGGTCCACCCTGTGGTAATTGCCTTTGACGAGGGACAGTAGAAGGGGGAAAATACAGCTGTGCAAACTTACCATAAATGTAGATGTTAGAGTGTATTCACTGTTGCAGTCATTACATTTGGGTAATCTACTTGCAGGTTGCCCTCAGTCAGCCTGATTAACAGTCTTGGGTCCTGCGTCAGTTGCTGTCCCTTCTTCCAAGACATCAGGTCGTCAGGGGTATAAAACATGTAGCCGATGCCATTACATCAGTTTTTCTTGCCCCAGATGTCAGGTGCCCTCCTAATGGGAAGCAATTAAACATAAAAGCACAAAGATATACCTCCAAAAAAAAAGTAAACACATCAAAAAGGCTTTTAAGCATAGTAAAGGAAAGTAGAGGTATAGCCAAAAGAAGTCAGGGGGCAGGAGGGAGGGTATCCAGGACTGCAACAGTGAACACACTAACATCTACATTTATGGCAAGTGTACACAACTGTACTATGTTCTTCATGTTTCATTGTTGCAGTCATTACATTTGCGTAGATTCCGAAAGCTATGGTTGGGAGGAGGTGTATAGATAGCATTAGGGCCAGCTATAAGGCCCTGCAAGACTGCAATGGCAAAGCCAGCTCTGGATTTAGAGAAAATTGGCAAATGATAATGCTTGGTGAAAGTATGTACAGAACTCCAGGTAGCAGCTTCCAGGATGTCCCTGGTAGGAACGCCTCGGAGAAAGGCTGCAGAAGTAGATGCAGCCCTGGTGGAGTGAGGTCTGATCCCCTGGAGGATAGGCTTTCCATGGTGCTTATAGCATAAATGAATGCAATGGCTTATCCATTTAGAAATGGTTTGTTTTGAAATAGCCTTCCCCTCTGCTCCTGCAGCAAATGCTACCAGCAGTTGTTCAGAATTCCTTTGAGGTTTAGTCCTGTCCAAGTAGAATCTAAGTTGTCTGTGCACATCTAAGGAATGCAGTATCCGTTCCCCTTTGTTCTGTGGATTGGGAAAGAAGGTTGGCAAATGAATGGACTGATCAAGAGCCACACTGGATACCACCTTGGGCATGAAGGATGGATTGGTTCTGAGTGACACCCCGTCTGCATGAAAGATGATGAAAGGCTCCACTGCCATAAGGGCCTGTAATTCAGATACCCTTCCAGCTGAAGTGATTGCTAAAAGAAAAGCTGTTTTCCAAGAAAGAAATTTTAAGTCTGCAGTAGCAGCTGGCGTGAAAGGAGGTAGAGTGAGTTTCTCCAAGACAAAGTTAAGATCTCAGGCTGGGGTTGGAGCTCTCCTGGGTGGTCTCAAATTGTTAGCCCCTCTCTGGATCTGCTTGAGCAGTGGATGAGAGAAGAGGGAAGGTTCTGTGTTATGAGCTGAAATGGCTGAGCTGTGGTTTTTATTGGAGAAAAAAGACAGGCCCTTGGTGAAGCATCTCAGTTAAGTATTGTAAAATCTGAGGTGAACTGGGTGCTGCTGTGCTCATCCGTTGAGATTGGTTCCAGGCACAGAATTTTTTCCAATTTTTCAGCATAAGATTTTCCAGTACTAGGCTTCCTTGCCCCTAAGATGACATCCATCACAGGTTTGCTGAGGGATGGTAAAGGAGAGTTTAATTAGCCAGGCTGCAAGGTTCAGTGTTGGAAGCTGAGGGTTCAGAATCTGGTTCTCCTGCTGAGACAGCAGGGAAGGAGTCTGAGGCAGGTGCCATGGAGATAACCATGACACACTGTGCAGGAAGGGGTACCAGTGTTGGCACGGCCAGTCTGGTGCAATCAAAATCATCCTTGGTTTGTCCTGTTTGACTTTTAGTAGTACTTTGGAAAGGAAAGGCAGAGGGGGAAGGCATAGACTGATAGGTTTTTCCAGCTGAAGGACAGAACATCCACTTTCCAGGCTTGTTTGTGGGGAGTCCTTGTGCAAAATTTGTCCAATTGGTAGTTCTGGGGAGAGGCAAACAGGTCTATATCTGGGCTCCCCCATTCGCTTGTCAACATGTTGAAAATCCTTGGTTCCAGTATACACTCGTGTGGGTCCATGAGGTTTCTGCTTAGCCCGTCTGCCAGTGTATTTAATTTTCCTGGCAGGAACTGAGCTTGTAGGTGCACATGGTAGCTCAAGGCTGTGTTCCACAATGCCATGGCTAGTCTGCAGAGGGGGTAAGAATGTGTACCCCCCTGATTGTTTATGTACCACATAACCATGGTGTTGCCCGTCTTTACCATTAGTTGTCCTGGAAGAATGTAGTCCTTGAAGGCTGTCAGAGCATTCTGTACAGCTAACATTTCTTTTTGATCGATATGCAGGTGCATTTGACTTGCTTCCATTTGCCCTGAATGCACTTTCCTGCCAGGTGTGCCACCCATTCATAGTCTGATGCATCTGTTAGGGTTTGGGCGGCAGGGGATGGTGTGAAAGGTAGTCCCTTGTTTTGGTGGCAGGCCTCTGCCCACCAAAGGAACTCTAGGCATAGGCAAGGTATGATAGGAATCATTGTTTCTAGGCTGTGAGAATGTTGACACCCATAGGCTTTTTAGATACCACTGTAGTTTCCTCATATGCAGTCTTGCATATGGAATTAGAAGAATGCAGGAAGCCATGAACCCCAAGGCTTGCAGTATTTGTCTTGCAGTTAGCAGGGTATTTGTGGCCACTTGAAGTAGGTTATCAAATGAATTTGCTTTTCTGGCTTGAGGTGTGCCATCTGAGAAGTTGTATTCAAGCTTGCTCCCAGAAATGTAATTTGTTGACAGGGTACCAGTTGTGATTTCTTTTCATTTATGGTGTACCCCAGACAAGTTAAAACCCCTTTTACAAAGGCCAGATGATTTAAAAGTATGTGCTGGCTTTCTGCCTGAATTAGACAATCATCCAGGAATGGGTATATATGAATACTTCTTTGCCTGCAAAATGCAATAACTGAAGCTAGGCACTTTGTGAATAGCCTAGACACAGTAGATAAGCCAAAGGTCAGTGCAGAGAACTGATAGTGCGTGTAGCCTGCTTTGAAGCATAGGTATCTTCTGCAAGATTCTCTGATTGGGATGTGCAGGTGTGTTTCTTTTAAATCTAGTGTTGCCAAACAGGTGTCTTTGCCTAGCATAGGAAGTAACTGAAGAGTCAGCATCTTGAATTTTGGAATCCCCAGAAAGGTGTTTAGAGTAGACAGGCCCAGGATAGGACGCCATGATTTGTCTTTTCTGGGTACCTGGAAAAGTCTCGAGTAGAAACCATGTCCCTTTTCCTCTTCTGGTACCATCTGAATAGCCCCCATGCTTAAGAGAGAAAGTACTTGTTTATGGGCCTCTGCCCACTGATTTGGGGGGTAGGTCCCCACTTGGTGTTGGCAACGTGTGGAAGTGAAATCTGTATCCCTGGGACACTATATTTAAAACCCATTTGTCCTGGGTAATGAGTTCCCAGTTCTTTGCTTTGAAGAGCAATCTTTCCCCCAAAAGGGGCAGTCAGAAGATAAGTGCTTGGAAAGTTTAAAAGGAAGCCATTGAGACAGTTTACCATAGGGGGGGTCTTATTCCCAGACTTGGAAGTAGAGGCCCGCCACTGCTTAGTTCTGAGAGTCTCCTGGAACTGAAACTAGAAGTTATGTACTCACCATAACGTTTGATTTATGTGGTCTATCTCGCCTCACATTCTTACCAAGCCTCAAGCCAATTAGAGACTTTGTGCTAGAATAAATAAGTTGTCAGAGTCGGAGCCGATGTTCGGCTCCGAACCCGTGAGTAAGAATGTAGGCGAGATTGGACCACATAACATCCTGGGGTTTTTGCTGTGTCTGGGTTTGGCTTGAGAAGACCTGGAAGGGGATGGAAAGGACGAATTCTTAGAGGGTCAGTGCCTACTAAATCTAGGAGGATGAACTTGTAAAAAATCTTTAACAGTTTGCATAGATTTAGCTTTATCTTCCATCTTTTTAAGAATTCTTCAGCCTTGTTGCCAAACAGGTGGTCCTGATTTAAAGGAGCATCCAAAAATTTAGCTTTAACATAAGGCAAAGATTGCTCCTTAAGCCAAGCATGCCTTCTAAGCACAGACCCCGTAACAGCAGCCCTGCAAGAGGCCTCTAATGAATCAAAACCACATTGCAAAGTATGTTTTCTAACTTGTACAGCAGAATGCATTAAATCCTGTAAGTCTTTATTTTCCACACAGTCAGGAAATCAACATCATTTTCTGTTTAAGCAGTCCAATAACATATTGCTGATATTTTAACATATGAAACTGGCAGTTTAAAGCTCTAATGGCAAAGGTTGCTGAAGTGTAAACGTTTTTACCCCATCTATCCAGCACCCTGGAGTCTATCAGAAGGGGTAGGATTTTTAGCAGTAGAAGCCTTAATGCCCTTAGGCCCCTGTGAAATAGTCTCTGGATCTGCAATAGGATTTTTAAAAAGGAACTTGGACTCAGGGACCCTGTAGTATCTGTCAGGTGTACTGGGAGCAGGAGGCAGGGAATCAGGGGCCAAACTGGATTCCGAGAAAGCATCCTCAACAATATCTAGTACCGGAGGAATAGCCAAAGGCCTGCGCTGAAGGAGAAGGAAATCCCTAAGCCTCTTTTTTGAATCAGAAAATTCCTGGTTTTCCCAGTGGAAATGCTCCCTTAGAGTATGTAAGGTTTCCCCAAAAGAAAAATCCTCAGGAGGGCAAGCAGCGGGAATAGAGTCCTCCTCTGCATCAGAATCCTCAAGTAGGTAAGGACAAATCCAGGTCATCAGAAGAGTCAGAAAAAAAAGAATCCTGATCAGAAGATTCATAATCAACCTCAGTCCTAGGCCTCTTAGAAGGGGCGGGGGGGGGGGGGTTGGCTACCCCTGATTAGAGTTATTACATCTTCAGTCATTCTTATCATTTGTTTTTTTAGGCATAGAGGCCTGAGCATGTGGCCTGGGCGTCGGTGTTTTAGACATGGATTGAGATTTCGGCCTTAGTAATGAAGAAGGCGTTGATTTAATATGCAAGTTTGTAGGCCTGAATATACCCTCAGAAGCCGGTGCCTGCACAGTGGCTCTGGATCCATCCAAGGTAGAGACATCCGCGGGTTCCATAGTTGAATCATCTCGCAGCATACCGGACTCCGAATAGGTCTCAGTAGAGGCCTGCGAATCAGAAGTAGCGGGTATCAGGGGCTGCGAAAGCGTCTCACTGAGTGCCGGTGAACTGGCAACTGGCTTAGGAGAAGCGTTGTCGGCAGTTTTGGACCTCGGCGGCCTGTCTCTGTCTTTATCTTTGCATTTTTTTAGAATCCCGGTAGTCGGATGGCTAACCGACGACATTTCTGGATAATTAAAATGAGAACTGAAATATTTAGAGGCAAAAATATACCGACGGACAGTGCGCTGATTAAATAAAGCACAAAACCGACAGCAAGGTACGCCATGTTCAGGGACTAAGCAAGGAATACAGTACGAATGAAAATCTTTATGAGGTATTTGTTTTCCACAAGTAATGAAATGATTAACTTTTACTGACATCGGTAAGGAGCAAGAAAAAGTTTCCCCAACGGGGTACTTAGCTTTTATTTGAAGACTTCGGTTCTGAAATTCGAAAACAAAAATTTCAGGAGTCGGCCGACTGGCACTTGCCAACTGCTTCTGCTTCAGGCACCGCACGGCAATAAAGACTGATGTAATGGCGTCAGCTGCATGTTTTATACCCCCTGACGACTTGACGTCATGGAAGAAGGGACAGCAACTGACGCAGGACCCAAGACTTTGTTAATCAGGCTGACTGAGGGCTACCTGAAAGCAGATTACCCAAATGTAATTACTGCAACAGTGAAACACGAAGAACATCCAATGCTGCTTTGGCCAAGATGGCATCACCAGCAAATTTTTGGATTGTCCCTCCTGATTTTCAGGAGGAGCTTTTGAATGAGAGGAAAGGGAGGAAAGGTATAAAGAAATCATCCCTTCCATGAGATGGTGAAGGCGTCCACTCTCCGGGCTAGTGGGGAGTGGTTTGTGGTAGAAAATGTTCTCAGTTATCTGTTCTGAGGAGGCAAATAAGTCTATTTGAGGTGTGCCCCACTGGTGGACAATGCCTAGAAAAACCTCTCTGTGCAACATCCACTCGTGATGCAAAAAGAATGATCTGCGGACAGCATCCTCTTGGTGGTTGTCCTGGGAGGGGATGTAGACTGCCTGCAAAAACAAGTTGTTTTGCGAGGCTAGGCCCCAAATCTACATTGCCAGCACCCCCCCCCCCCCCCGTTTGATGAACCACATGACCATGGTGTTGTCTATGAGGATTTGAAGGGGACCTGGTTGTAGTAGGGGAAGAAAAGCTTTCAAGGCTAAAAAAATTGCAGTCACCTCCCTTACGTTAATGTGTTTTTTCAGGAGGGATGCCTACCAGCATTCTTGCACCTTGAGGCCCTTCATGGTAGCCCGCCAAGACCAGATCTGAGGCATCTGTGTGCATATGTTGAACTGGTGTGGGGGGTAGGGGGGTATGAGGGGAAGGCCTGCTTTCATTCGAACTTGTTGAATCCACCACCGTAACTCTGCCTTTAGGCAGGGTAGGAAGGGGATCTGGAGCTATACAGGGTAGCTGTGTTGGGACCACTCATTCTTTAGATAACACTGTAGCTTCCTCATGTGAATCCAGGCTAGTGGTAGCATAGGAATAGTGTCTGCCTTAAGGCCCAGACGTCGCATAAACTGTCTTGCTAACCAGTTGGTGGGTTTGAATAACATCCCGGAAGTGTTCTGCTAGGGAAATTACCTTGTCCTGAGGAAGGAATGCCTTCATGAGGTCTGTTTGGATTCTGCATCCAAGGAAGATTTTGTCCTGCTCTGGTGCAAGGGAGGATTTGGGGAGATTGAGGGTGAATGCCAACCCTTGTAGTAGAGATATGGAAAACTGCAGATTTTTTTTTTCTAGGGTGTATTCTTTCTCTGCAAGAATGAGAATATTGTCTAGGTAGGGGCAGATTTGAATGCCCTTGGTCCTGCAGTAAGCTATGGCAGGAGCTAGGCATTTGGTGAAAACCCTGGGTGCAGTGGATAAACCAAATGGCAACGCAGTAACCTGTAAGTGAGAACAGGGCCTAGCAAAAAGCAAGTACTTTCCATGAGTGGGCTGTACAGGGATGTGGAGGTAGGCCTCCTTCCGGTCTAGAGTGGCCATGAACGCTTGGGGTAGCAGTAATGGAAGGAGGAGTCTAAATGGATCGCATTCTGAAGGAAGGGACATTTAGGAAGAGGGTTAGAAAAAACAAATCCAGGACAGGCCTCCATGGCCTGTCCGTTTTTAGTACTAGGAATTGCCTTGAGTAGAAACCTTTTCCTTCTTGTCCTGAGGGGACAGGTTTTACAGTTCCATGTGCCAGTAGATCCTGTATAATGTGAGGAATAAGGTGTAGTTTGTTTGGGGGGAATGGGATGCCCTGTAGTGTGGGCCTTTCTTTCCAAGATATGAAATATCCCTTTTCTACTACTGCCAGAACCCAGCAATCTGAGGTGACTTCTCCAAAAAGGCAGGCAGGCAATGGGGGAGAGGAGATGAAAGGGGAGATGGGCAAGGCAGTCATGCATTGTTGGTACCATTTCTGTCTTGAAAGGGCTGTCTGTGGGTAGGCTGAGAAGAGGCGGGCCTGGAAGAGATTTGCCTCCTGGTTCCTTTCCTATACCTGGAAGGAGTAGCAGCAGTGGAGGGGGTTCATAGGAGGTCTTAGCTGGGTAGTTTCTGTAGTATTTTAGTACACCAGGAGGAGTTTAATATCTTGCATCTCCTTGCACTTCCTCTGAAGGTTCTTAAACAGTTCAGACGGTTTTCCAAACAGGAGGTTGTGTTCTAGTGGGGCATCCAGAATTTTAGATTTAAAATCTTTAGGCAATGGTTGTAGCCCATGAATATCTGCGAAGTGCAGATGCAGAAAATCTAGCAGAGGCCTCTGCGGCATCATAACTGCACCTAATTGAGTGCCTACCTATCTGGGATGCCAGGGCGGTTTTGATGCTACTTCTGTTTTGTTGGGAGAGTCGTGCATGGCGAATAGAAGTGTAGATGCTTGGGATACCAAGTCCAAGGAATACTTAAACCATATAGGTTTGGTAGTTAATGGCTCTGAAGGCTAGGGTGGAAGAGGTACAAATCCTTCTTGCCCAGCCTGTCCAATCTCTTACTGTCCTTTGTCAGTAGGCAGAAGGGATGAGGGTGGGATCAGTCTTGACTGCTTGTCAGGGGCCACAGCTACCACTGCAGGGTTTGCCATAGGGGGTTTCACAAAAAAATTGTGGTCATCAGGCACCTTATAGAAACGGTCAGGTCTCTTAGGAGCAGATGGTTGAGAGTCAGGATGTTTAGATGCTGATCCAAATGCATCTAGGTATGCAGGTATAACTGGGGGGATGGCAGATGGTGAAGGAGAATCAACTTGCAGCAGGTCAAAATATCATTTTTGAGTTTCAGTCATTTGGGAAGTATCCCATTTGAAATATTCTTTCATTTTAGTACTGGTCTCTCCAAAAGTGATGTCTTCTGGAGGAGAGTCCCCTTCTATGGATTCCTCATCTGGGGAATAGTATTCCAGAGAAGAAGCTATTTGTGATGAGTAAGAAATATACTCATCAGATGAGGAAAAAACTTCTTCCTGTGAAGTGAAAGGAAGAACAGAAGTAGCAGAGGCAGGTCTTTGGCTAAGCACTGGGATAGTGGAGGGTGTGGAGGCCGAGGGCCTAAGGGCCATGAAAGCCTGCATTAATGACTGTGTAAAAGACTGCCAGTCAAGTAGTCTTTCAGTAGAGGGAGAAAGATGTTTGCTTTTTTGCTTTCTTTTTAAAGGGGTAGTTTTGGGAAATGGCTTAGTTTTAGGGGCCTGAGCTAAAGAGGAGGATTCGGATTCTTGTATCCCAGACTGGCGTCCAGGAGCCCAGTTTCCCTTTGACTTCAAAAGAAATGAACGTCTGAGTAACCTCCATGGATGTGCCAGCCGGTAATTCAGAAGCGACTTCCTCAAGGGGAGTCAACAAAGTAGCTGGCTCTAGCAGATGTCCCTCAACCCCTACATCAGCGGTTGGTGGGACGTCTGATGACACAGGGGCAGAGGTAGTAGGCCATGAAAGCTTGGCCTTTTTTCATGGTGGTTCCACCTGGGTGGCCAATTCTGGATCCATTCTAAGTGCTAACTTTTTAAGCCTCTGATTTTCCAAATATAGATTAAGGGTGGCTAAGAGTTTTAGGGACAAAGGATTGGCAAATGGCACAGGAGGTATGGTCATGTTCCCGGCCTAAAGAGAATACACAATGGTCATGAGCGTCCTTATGCAGAAATTGACATCTGCATTTACCCTTCTTAGCAGACATCGGCCAAGAACAAGCAAGCAAACCAAGCTCACACGATAAATTTCAAGAATTCCCCAATGGGGTACTTAGCTTTAGACATATGACAGTAGATGAGTGATGCAATCGATCAGACGTTCGACTGCAGAAGAAAAGTTCTGAGGCTTGGGCGAGGAGACGTCACATTTAAGGCACCTAGTTCATGGACCTGTGTGTGACGTCCCACGCACCAACAGCAAACAGGCTTAAGCTATTGTATAGGAGCCGACGTTCGAGTCGCCCGAGGCGGAGAATCCCACAGTAAGAATAATGCAACATGGGAATAGGACGACATCTTCCAGGTTATGAATTTGAAAATGGCTGTACCCACTGGCTCATAAGGGGCTTTGGTTAGCTTTCCTTAGAAAACCAAGGTCAGCTGGAGGGATGTCTTTCCTGGATGGCTGAAGATGTGACAGCATCTAAGATGTATCTGACTGGCAGACTTTACAACAAGGGAGATCCACACGGATGCATGCAGAACTATTTGATACAAAGACCTTCAAGGAGACACATGCCAGCCCCGAGATTAAAAGCTCCATCACGTACTGCAAACAAGATTAGCAACACCACAGCTGCAGCTGGGTTTAATGCGTCCTTTGTTATTAAGAAAGCCTCTCTCATTTAGCTAGGCAGGCGTTCCACACAGTTTGTTTCTTAAGTTTCCTCTAAATATTAAGCATGTCCCCACAGAAAAAGTACAGAAAAGCTGACAAGGTCAAATAAGCAAAGCTTCAGGATGTGGCTTTGCTAAAGTTAGGATGCATCATGCACACTTTGTGATGCATCAGGTGGTCCACATGCTGAAGCAGCAAGTATGCCCCTTATGGATTCCAACAGTAGAAAAAAAGATTATTCTCTGGGCAAAATGGGATCTATTAAGATTTTTGGCACCCACCCTTTACTTTCAGGTTTGCCCTAAAAATCATCAGGAATAAAAGGAAAGCTTAAAGAAACAGACCCCCCTCCCCCCCTTAGAGAAAATACGAGGCTAAAATAGATAATCAAGCCAAAAACAATCACAAGGCATTTTTTAGTTAAATTCATAATCTCAAAAGCACAGCTCAGCAATACACTGAGCTAATTGTGAATGATGTTGCCTACACTAAATATACAAAGATGTTCATAAATTTTTCTGGGGATTAGCTTACAGAAGGGTCAGACAGACAAGCTGCACACCTCAGGTTTCTGCCACTACTGAAACAAGGAACGAGAGTCAGACAACAATACAAGTTATGTACTTACCATAACTTGGTATCTGTGTTGTCCAATTTCATTATGCATCACAAATGGGTCTTCGGATCCTAGCCAGCCATTTCTCAGACAAAATGATCCAAATTTCAAACTCCTCCCTCTCCCATAAAGCCTCACTCCCTAACAAACCCTCAGATCGAGTTTTCTGCCCAATACTCCTGATATAGGACAGAAACAAAGTCCTGTTGGAGTCCAAACTAGCAACCAGTGGGCTCCTGAGTCCTCTGAGTTACTCTCAGCCAAACAAGGAAGGGGGATGGAGGGTGGGAAGTGATGCATAATGAAACTGGACAACACAGATACCAAGTTATGGTAAGTACATAACTACTAATCTGATGTTATCCATGCATCATGAAAGGGTCAGATTCCCCAGCTACACAAACCCTGGGAGGACCTCAAGGAGGGATATGCCCGAGCACCACAGAACCAAAGGACGCCCTGTTCTTGGAAATAATGTCTAGTTTGTAATGAGATATAAAAATGTGAGCTGTGAACCAAGTAGCTGCAGCACAGATCTCATTGACTGGAGTTCTAGCAGAAAAAGCTGAAGTTGACAGACTAGTTGAATGCGCTCTAACCAGACAGGGAAGTTGTTTGCTTTGTTGGGAGTAAACCGTAGAAACACATTCCATAATTGCGAAAAGGCAATGAAAAGTTTATCTGACTTTCTATGGAGGTCTAGTCTTACGTAGATAGAAATGTAACGGTCTGTGAATGTCCAAAGAATGTAAGCGATATTCGCCTTTGTTAGAATAATTAGGAAAGAACACAGATAAATGAATGGTTTGATTTATATTAATCTCCGAAACAACCTCAGGAATGAAGGAAGGACATTTTTCTGAGAGAAACTCTATCCTTAAAAAAGGTAATGTACAGAGGTTTCAAAGACCAGGCCTGCAATTCCGAAACTCTCTTGGCTGAAGTGATAGCCACAAGGAAAGCTGTCTTCCAAGCCAAGTACTTCAGCTCACAAGAACCAGCAGGTTGGAAGGGTTTCTGGGCGAGACCCTGTAACACTGAAGTAAGATCCCAAGGTGAGGAAGGATCCTTTATTGGAGATCTCAGATGGAAAACTCCTTTCAAGAAGGACCAACAAAGTTTGGAAGAAGAAATTATTGATGGCTGCAAGTTGAACCTTAATTGTAGAGAAACTTGCTCCCTCATACAAAAGGGAACTCAAAAACATGAGAATATCTGAGACTGATGCAGAAAAGGGATCTATATTGTTCTGTGATGCCCAAATGGAAAACCTTTTCCACTTGCTGCCATACATCTTCTTGGCAAATGGCTTTTGAGAAGTGAATTATTTCACGGACAGGTGAGGGAAGCCTGAACTTAACCAAAATCACTGGAAGTGGAAAAGCCAAGCGGTTAGTTTGAGGAACTGGAGATTGGGAGTCTGACTCTGCATTGGATGCAAAATGAGATCCTGTCTGGGATCCAATATCCATGGAAGATATTTGCCAGACCACAGAAAGGGGAACCACACCTGACTAGGCCAACGAGGGGCAATGAGGATAAGACTTGTCTTCAACCTGCGGCCCTTTCTGCAGGACCATGGGTATCAGAGAGATCAAAGGAAAAGCATATAGGAGACCCAGGGGCCAATCGTGGACCAAAGCGTCCCTGGTTGACTCCTCCTTCAGGGTATCAGAGGGAAGTACCTGCTGCATTTGCTGTTTAAGGGAGAGGCAAGCAGGTCGCAGGAAGGTTGGCCCCAGCAGGCAAAAATCTTATTCGCTACTGACTGGTTCAGGGACCACTCATGAGGACTCGGAATAGACCTGCTCAATTTGTCTGCCAGGACGCTTGACTCTCCCCAAGATATGCGTTGCAATAAGAAAGCGGCTGGAAGCAATCACCCATTCCCAAACTCTCATGGCCACTCTGCAGAGGATAAGAAAGAGTTCCCTCCTGCTTGTTGATGTACCACACCACTGATATATTGTCCATCAAGACTCAAGTCTGCAATCATCCCCAGAAGGAGGCAGTCCTGAAAGGCTTGCAATGTGAGGAGAACCGCTCATCTCCAGGATGTGTATGCGCAATTTGGTCCCCGTGGGGGACCATGTGCTTAGGACCATCCTTCCCTGAAAATGCCCCTCCACCCCAAAAGGGAGGTGCCCGTGGTCACTGTGGCCAAAGGGGGGGGGGGGGCAAAGCCTCCCTAGATGAAGGATGTCTGAGCATCCACCATAGCAGGTGGCATCTGCAAACTGGTGCGAGTTCGATCGGGGGTGACAAGGGGTGACACTTGGACCATTGAACAGCTAGGGTCCACTGAAGAACTCTCATGAAGAACCTGGCTAGAGGCACCAACAGAATGGCAGCTGACATGGAGCCCAAGGCTATGAGAATCGAGCGACATGAAGGAGTTGGTGTCCAGAAGGCATTGTCCTTGTTATCTGAGAGAACATCAATTGTAAAAGAAGAGCCGCGACTTGCGTTATGTTCAGCTGTGTCCCGATGAATTATACTTCCTGAACTGGGACCAACTTGGATTTGGTGATACCCAGGTGAAGAAACAAATGCAGCATCACCTGAATCGCCAGAACTGATATCTTCTGGGTGCCATCAGGAGCCAATCGTCCAGATAGGGAAACACTTGAAAATCCTACAGACAGACATGCGCTGCAACTACTGCCATGCATTTGGTGAACATACGAGGGGGGGGGGCTGTGGTGAGACCAAAGGGCAGTGCTCTGAACTGAATCATCGGCTCCCAGCCAGAAGCATAGAAATCTCCTGGAATGTCTATTTTAACATGACAGTATGCATCCTGGAGGTCCACTGAGCACATCCAGTCATACTTGTGCATTAGCAGCAGAATGGACTGTACCGTAACCATGTGGCACTTTGACTTCTTGACAAACAAATTTAAACTGCTGAGATCCACTATGGATCGAAAGTCCCTGTTCTTCTTTGGCACCAAAAAGAAGCATGAATAAGTTCTGCATCCTTGTTGCTCAGTTGGGACCCACTGGATGACTTGTCTAGAAGTTTTTGTACTTCTACACGGGCATTCTCCCTCTGACTGGGTGGCACGTTGGGGAGACGCTCCCCTGTGGGAGGAGAGGGGAGGGAAAAGGGAATAAAGCAGCCACTGGATACAAATGTTTAACACCCAGGCATTGTTTACTTCTGTCCAGGATGCTGCATGTAGGAAGTCTGCCCCCAACTGCCTCCAGAGTATGACAGTTGGGCAGTGCTTCAGGAGCACTGAAAGAGCTTGTCAGAGAAGGGTTCCCTGAATGCCTGATGCTGAGGACCTCCCCACTCTGCCCCTTGGGTGATGTCTACCATTAAATTCTGGAGCATTTCTCCCCGGGCCTCTGCTGAAAACAGGATCTGTGGAACCTAGTTGGACTTTCCCGGTCAACAAATGTTAAATAAATAAATAAAAATAAAATAAATAAATAAAAATCCTCTCCTCCTGCACTGGAAAGAGGAATCCTCTTGCAAGTCAGGAAAGGCCCCTTGGGATTTTATGGAACATCTTCTTCCCACTCCACTGATTCCAGGAAAAAGTCCTTTGGGGGTAAGAGAACTTCATTTCTACAGCAGAAGGAGTTTTGCCTTCCTGCTTGCTGCATGTCAGAGTCTCACTTAACCAATGGTCCAAACAAAGAAGAACCATCAAAGGGGGCATTAATGACCAATGCTTTGAAGGGGTCCGCAAACCTGCATAAATTTCATCCCGGCATGTCATCTAAGAGCTATCCCTGAACTAGCCACTCGAGAGGATCCCTCCACAGTGTGGGAGATTAGCAATAGAAAACATGGTATTCAGTTGTGGGGAAACCTTTTTAAAAGCTTCCTCCAACAGTGGTTGCCCCACAGATGTGGAAAGTTCCTTCACCACGTTTCTCTGGAGGCAGGTGAAATATGCCAGATAATTTAATGCCCACAGTGCAAAGGTTTCTGAGCCACTTCATAACCATTCCATTAACTGTGTAACCTTTAAAAAGTTCATGGGTTCATACTAGGCTATCTGCCCTAGGGCATTTATAAGCCTAGCCAGAATGTGTTTGGCTTTCGCCACCCATTTTAAATTTATTTTGCTATGCCCTTTTTCGAGGTTAGTATACTGTGCCTCTGTCTAACAGTGACACAGAAGTGATACCTGGGGTAAACCTACGATCTCCCATCCACTCATCAAGATTCCTCTTGAAGAGAGGAAATGAGGGACTCTGCCTAACCAGACTGGGATTTCATTCCAGAGTGAAGGGAGCCTCTGGGTTATGAATCTGTCCCTCCAGCATGTCCCATTTATTTCAGTGCTGAGGTTCAAGTCTCGAGCGCATAGCTCGATGGGATTTGGATTTTCTGAGGTGCAGCATGTCCATTAATTCCGGGTTGGACATGGCTTTATACGTCAGGCACAGATCGCCTCTGAACAGGCGGTATGCCACTGAGTAGAGCTGGAGTTTCTTTAACCGGGCAGCATATGGCATCTGTTTGAGCCCTTTGATCCTCTTGGTGAGATACTTTTGGGGTCTTTCCAGTTGCTGCAGATGTCTGGTAAGGTACATCCCAAAAGGGGCATTGTACTCAATTATGGGCCTGATGAGGGATGAGTAAAGAGGCACGATGACCTCCCCTGATCTAGATGTAAATCCCTTCATGATTAGGTGGGCTATATAAAATGTTTTTCTAACCACTTTGGCCACGTGGTTGTCAAATGAGAGACTGCTATCAACTTGGGTCCCCAGGTCCCTAATTACTTCTTCTGTACTTAATGGATTACCACCTACGTGGTAATTTGTGGGCACTTTGTTTTTGCCAAAGGGGATGACTATACACCTTTTGGCATTTAGCTTGAGGCCATGGCTCTGGCACCAGTTGTCTGTTTCTATGAGGCCATTTTGGAGGATGCTTGTGTCGGCTGGAGAGTCGATTATGGCGCCCAGTTTGCAGTCATCTGCGAACCTGGTCAGCCACAGTCCTTCCATGTTGGCCTGTACCTCCAAGAAATACATACCGAACAAGAGAGGTCCCAGGACTGAGCCTTGTGGGACACCACTTGTAACTGGTTTGAAGTCTGACATGGCTCCAGCAATTCTAACCATGTGGGTTCTGTCCTTGAGCCAGTTTGCAATCCATCTAGTGACATAGGGGTTTATATTTAAGCTGGTAAGCTTATCTATAATGCCCGAGTGGGGTATTGCATCGAAGGCTTTTGCGAGGTCCAGGTAGGCTGTGTGGACCACCTTCTCCTCATCAATGGCCTTGGTGACTGTTTCAAAGAAATCAACCAGGTTTAAGAGGCAGGATCTGCCATTAAAGCCAAACTGGGTAGGATCCAGTGTCTGTAGGACCCCAATATCTTTATTTATGAGGTCCATGATGATCCTTTCCATAGCTTTGCAGACCAAGCTAGTCAGGCTTATGGGGCGATAGTTTCCAGGATCCGTTGAGGCACCACCTTTATGGAGAGGGACCACTGTTGCTGTATGCCACTCTTTGGACACAAATCCTGTAGTAAGGCTGAGATTGAACAGTAGTTTTATGTTTGGGTTTAGCTCTTCTTGGAGTTCATGTAGGACGCAGCCCGGGACACTGTCTGGTCCCATTGATGCTGTGTTTTTTGCTTTGGAGAGGGCGGCTCTTACCTGAGCATCTGAGATGTCAGGGGGGCAGCACTCTGCTGGGATAGATATTTGCCCTTTTGGTGGGGGGGGAGTTTGCGCTGAACCTGTCAGCTAGGATGTTGGCTATGTCTGTGGGTTCGTGTATTTTTGTCATTTTGGACTAATTCTGAGCATATCTGGGAATTACCACCCAGGTTCCTAACATAACTAAAGAAAGCCTTGTGATTATCCTTAGTGTCCTGTGCAATTTTTCTCTTAAAGCTGGCCTTAGACAATTTTATGAGTGCCCGTAGTTTTTTGCTAATACTGATCAGTGATGCCTTCCCTTTTTGGGATTTTTCTCTATCATTTAGTAGCTTCCTCCTTCTATTGTATAGTTTTTGTTTATGGCTGGGGTCCACCAGACAGGACGTCTGCCTTTGGAGGATTGGGTCTTGGTTTTATTTGGGATCGCATGATCCATGCATTCCTGAAGGTGTTTATAGAATGCGTTTATAAAGGATTCTGCGGTCTGGGCCATATTTTCCACAGGCCCGGGGGCTTTGAGGGATTCCACCTCGGTTTTGAGGAGTGTGAAATTTGCATTAGAGAAGTTTTTCACAGTTTACATTTTTTTTCTGGAGAAGGTTGCCATTTTTGAGAGGGGAGGTAACTGGACAACATTTTTAGAAGTTCTTGAACTACACTGGAAAATGTATTTGGATGTGACAAAAAAAACCTGGTTTAAATGAGAAGATATCAATTAGTAGCTTACTGGTTCTCAGAAATATGAGATTATAAGTTTTATTAGGAAATTCTGTTTGAGTTTTTAACCACTACTTCATTACAATTTTGTTTTTGTAATTATTATATTACATTTTTGTGGGTGTTTTATTTAATGTTTGGGGATGCTATGAATGCAGTGTTAAACTAGATGGTGCTGTTTTACTTCTTAAATAAATAGCTATTTTGTAAAGGCTTGCTATCTGATGAAGTTAATTACATGATTGAGAACAAAAGTGCTAATGAATAAACTATCCATGTGCTTTTTTTTAGGAGCTTCACTTTTACTTATTCTGCATCTTAGCATAAACTTCATTATAGGTCAATTCAGGTCTCTGAGTGTAGATGTCAATCTGGGACAATTGTTCCTCTTAGGAGGGTTAAATTTTATTATCTGGAGATGAACACAGTATTTTGTGTGCTCGTATTATAGGTTCACAGGTTCATAGATTAGTACTAAGCTAACTGCCCTTGTGGCCATTTTAAGTCTAGCCAATTAACCCATATGTGAACCAAACCCTGCACCTTGTGTCTGTAAGGCAAATATCAACCATTATGCCAACCTCCCTTTCCTATGTTAATAGGTTATAGTATTAAATTAATAGGTTTTGGGAGAGTGTTTTTTTTTTGTCTGAGGGTTTTCATTAAAAAAAAATGTTTTGTAAAATGTGGCATAGGTTCAAATGAAGACAAGAACCACCTGTATAAAAGATCAACCTGCCAAATATTGATGTATGCATGTGAAATAAAAGCTGGAACTAGGCATTTGAAAAAAAAAGATGCTACCTATAACAGACGGGAATAACTTCTTATAACGGCAACACTTTCCATATTATCTTTAAATGTAAATGTTCTCGCACATATATAGATACAAGGGTCCAAATGGAGAGAAGATGAAAGTCAGCAAGCAGAGGAGGGTAGTATTACTGGAACTGAATTCATCCTCAAGCCCTGATGTGTACCTTCATGATGTGGATCATAGGAGTTACTAGGCTAATGGCCCTTGGGCCCTTACAAGCCTAGCCAAGAGTTTATCCTCAAAAAGAAACCTCAGTCAGCACCTTTTGCCCCTGTCAATGAAGGACACAGGTGGAACCCCTGGGACAAATTTGTGGTTTCCCATTCACTCATCAAGGTTGCATTTGAAGATGGTCAGTGAGGTACTCTGACATTTATTTAACATTTGTTTACTGGGAAAGTCCGACTTGGAACAAAGCCAATTTCTTTTTTATTTATTAACCGGGAAAGTCCAACTGGATACATATCCATTTTCAGCGGAAGCCCAGAGAAAAACGCTCTAGACACGTCTGTGTAATTATTGTGTATGGAAAGTCTGCTTCAGAGATGAGCCAACCTCTGGGAGACAAACCCGTCTCTCTAGCAGGTTTTGTTGATATCGCATATTAGATTCAGGCCTTTTGAGTGGGTAATCCATGAGGAGTTAGACTTACGGATATGGAGCATTTCTAGTAGGGCAGGGTACAAGATTGCCTGGTAGGCGAGAGACAGATCACCTCTGAGCAATCTGTACGATACCGAGCAGAGTGATAGTGATTTGAGCCTGTCCGCATAGGACAGGTTTTTGGTGGTCATAGATTCTCTGTGATGTATTTTTGTGGCCTTTCCAGTTGGTGCAGATGTTTGGAGAAGTACATACCAAATGGGGGGTTGTACTCAATTATTGGTCTAATGGGGGGGGGGTATAAAAAGGCAATAACCTCCTTTTTTCTGGATGCAAACCCTTTACTTATGAGATGAACAGAGTAAAAGGCTTTTCTGACCACTGCTGCTACATGATGGTCGAATGTGAGATTATCATCGACCTGAGTACCCAGATCTCTCACCACAGGTTGTGTGTTTACAGGGTTGCCACTGAAGAGGTAATTCGTAGTGGTTGTGTTTTTGCTGAATGGTATGACAATACTTTTTTTTGCGTTTAGCTTGAGGCCATGACTTTGGCACCAGTCATTAGTTGCTCTGAGACCTTCTTGTAATATGTTATCATTTGAGGAGTCAATGACAACACCCAACTTACAGTCATCCACATACCAGTCAGCCACAGGCTTTTTGTCTTTGGCTGGAACTTTAAGAAGTAGATGCCCAACAGTAGGGGCTCCAGGACAGATCCCTGGGGAACTCCACTAGTGACAGGTCTGCTACTGGAGGTACCTATTTTGACCTTGAGGGTCCTGTCTGTGAGCCAGTTGGCCACCCACCTGATGAGAGAGGGATTTACACCAAGTTGTGTTAGCTTTTCGATGATGCCAGAGCAGGGGATGGGGGATTGTGTCAAAGGCCTTGGCCAAGTCAAGGTAAGCTGTATGTACTGACTTTCCTTCATCCAGGGCCTTGGTGACAGTCTTAAGGAAGCCAACCAGGCTCAAAAGGCAAGATCTGCCCCTGACTAATCCAAACTGGGTGGCGTCAAGTGCTTGGAGAAACTTCGAATGAAACAGTCCAATCTGATCTCACCATGGAAGAACATACTATGGGAGTGATGCAGCAGTCACCCATGTTGGTGAGAACCAGATCCAAAAGGCTATCTTCCCTAGTGGGAGATAAGTTGAGATAAGCTGGTCTACTGCATTAAAACTGATGAAGTTAAGGAATCACTGAATGAGTGCATTAGTACAGGAAAAGTTCACCCAGCCTATGGTGGGGTAGTTGAAATCACCAAGGATCAGGGTGTTCCTTGATGGAGTTAAGCAGATCCAGGTTAGAGGAGTAGGTTCCCGAGTCATTGGGGGGGGGGGGGGGTTATAACTGGCTATAACTTGGATGGGTGTCTTGCCAACTAGAAGTTGCATCTGGAGTAGTTCTAGAGTCTCATGCTGGCAATCCAGTCTGGAGGTGTGCCTGTCCTTAATAAAGATAGAGACTCCACTACCCTTAGTTCTTCACGACCTCATTTTGGGGTCAGAATGTGTGGAATGAAGTACAGCCTCGTAAGGCAGGGGTGCTCTCCACAGCCCTGAACCAAGTTTTCATATACGCACACACACTGGCATCTTCCAGTGCAAGGAGAGACTCCAGTGAGTGCATTTTCAGGTTAATTTTCCCAGGTTTAAGCAGCATGACCTTCAATTAGCTATTTCACAGATCTTTTGTGTTGGAAGATTTGTCTTTGGGACATTGCCTAAAAAAGACACAATGGGGGAAGTGAGAGCCTTGGCCAGGATCCGGAATCCCAGTGGTGACGGGTAGAGCCATCTCTGGCAAAGCATTGAGGCCCGTTGACCACGTCATTCAAGGCAGACAGATACTGGATCACCTTGGAATGACACCAGAAACTAAGCCAATCATTGGTCTATTTTTTGTTGGTATTCTGGCAACATTTTGCTGAAGGTAGGATGCTGCTTACAGCTAGGGTCATACCTGCCTGGGACACATACTCAGAGCTCAATCATGTCTCTCATATAGTCCATGGAGGTACATCTCAAGTCATTCACTCTAACATGGACAATAAGAGAGTCATACTTGTACTTGTTGTGGAGAGACTTAAGTGTGTGCATGATACGGCAAATTCTGGTACCGGACAGAAAACTGACTTTCTCCTTGTCGAGCCTGGTGAGGGGGACATCTGTGTCTCAACTGAGTCGACAATGACTAATATGTTAGGTTTATTGTTATGCCTTGTGGGGCTGTGATGTTTATTGTTTTGAGTTATGGGCTGTGGTTGTGAGACACTGGTGTGGTGTCTGCTGTGTATGAAGTTGTGTGTGGTATGTTTGTGCGTTTTGGAGGTCTCTGCTGTTTTGGTAAGTTTTTATTGAGGATCTCTTCTTAGGTGGGTGTTTGTTGTTCTTGGCTATGTGATGGGAGTGGTGTGGTGTTTGGCCCTGTTTTTACACAATCTCACCAACAGGACATTAATATACAGACTGTATTTTATACAGCATATATCATGGACAGAAGTAGGTTAAAAATAAAAAAAAGACAACTGGGTACACAAGTCCCAGGATAAAAATGTGCCCAATCTTGAGAGTAACACTGGTACCAGGACTGGAAAAATTACAGCGTAGAATCCTCAACACAGAAAATTTCCTACAATGGGCTTAAGTTACGCTCAGGGGGAGGATGGCCCCTGTTGTAGACAGTAGTAGACCACGAAATCCAGAAGACTGTCAGGCAAAAAAACAACCATAAAGGTGGTAGACTGGACTACTGATTACTGAGAATAAGAAAGAAACTATGCATTGCAACTATTATGCAAGAAGCCCAGCATAACCAGATAGAAGATATTCAAAAAGACAGAAATTAGAGGAAATAAAAATATTAGCACAAGGAAAACTGTCAGAAGATTCAAATTTATGTTCATTAATACAAAAAAGTTATACACACCAAGAAACCTTGGGCTGTTTGGAAAAAGAAGAGTCTGAGGAAGTGTGAAAATATAAAGAACAAAACCTAGAGATATTTGAAAGGTATAAAAAAGAAACCTGGACATGGGAGAGAGAGAGAGAGGTCTGATATGGTGTAATAGTAATGCAAAGGAGAAAGCCAAACTAATCAATACAAAAAAGCTCTAAAGATATTTGAAGAGAAATAATACAAGGAAAAGACACCCAGACATGGAAAATTTTACAATAGAAAAAAATAAGATCACAAAGGGGAATGTAGAACAGAAGATTAGTATACAGGAGAAGATAAATAAATAAATTTATTTAGACTTTTGTTAACTGGGAATGTCCGAATGAGAGTGAGCCCATTTTCAGCGGAGGCCCGGGAAGAAATGTGCCACACACATGAACAGTGAAGATAAGATAAAATGAAAAACTAATTTTAAACAAGTTTACATACAGAGATTAATATAAATACAAAAGGTATTATTAATTATAAATAGCACTGTAAATAAAGTACAAGTGTAAGGCAGCAGGCAAAAGGGTACCATTTACCATTACAAAGGAAAATACAGAGAAAGCTAGAAGAAAACAGAATATTAAGTAAAGTAGTTTACAGACAGAAAAGAAAAAGTAAAAGGGAAGTAAAGAGCAAGTAATAGAGAGATAAAAGAGTTGAGTAGGGATTAGACAGGGACAGATCTAGGAATTTTGAAAATTTTCTTTTAGAACTTTTTTGAATTCATGAGAGTTACAGATGGTTCTTACAGCAAATGGTAATTTGTTCCAAGTTAAGGCAACTGAGTAACTGTATAAATGTTGACCTATTGTTGTTTTAGGTTTACAGATTCCCAGGTGTAGGCTACTGAGCAGGAGTGGCCCTAGGTCAACTGGTGCCCTGGGCAAAAGGGCTCCACGGCACCCCACACCACATTACCTGGTGCCCCCACATCCTGGTCTACCTATACCAAATAAATATTGAAAAAACGCCCCTGCTAGACCGGCGCCCTAAGCGGCCGCCTAGATGGCCTATGCCTAAGGCCGGCTATACAACTGAGAGTCTTGAATTGGTAGAAAGGAATTTTGTACTGCTGTAAAGTCCAAGTTTTTGGTGTGTCCTTTTTATACAATGATGGATATGCAAGTCAAACTTCAGTCTATCGTTAACAATTACACACAATAGCTTGGTATGTGATTCAGCATTAATAACAGTACTAAAGACATTAGATAGAGAATATTGGCTTAAGATGAGAGATTTTGGAAAAAATAAGAGAAGTTTAGTTTTCTTGGGATTGAGAATGAGTTCACTGACAAACAAAACCTGAAGTTATGGAACACCTTTGAAGTGAAGGATTTAGTGTAGAAAGTCTAACAAGTTATGTCAGAGAATGATGGAACAATGAGTCCCCAAAGTTAGGTGAAAACAGGTGGAGGTGGGGAACATTTTAAAAAGAAATATGGACATGGGAATGAAAAAGACATCTAATATGATGCATTATTTAAGCAAAGGAGAAAGCAAAACTAATCGATATGAAAAAGCAGCACCAAAGATATTTGAAGATAAATACAGGCAAAGGCATCTGGATATGGACAATTTTGCAGTACAAAAATTAAGAAAAACAAAAGGGGAAGTAGAAAGGGATTAGTAACAGAGAAATTGAAGAAACAGAAACTGAAGTTATGGATTACCTGAAAAGTGAAGGATTTAGTGTAGTAAATCCAACAATGGTAACATCACAGCATGACGGAACAGCGAGTCCCCAAATTAAGGAGAAACAGGTGGAATGGGAATCATCTGATCAGTTGCACATGAAGACACTCTGCCTTCAGTAGGAAACCAGCACAAAAGTTCAGTTGGAGTTGCACAGCAAGGCAAGGAACAGGAATTGGAGGCAACTCTGACACAGTCAATGTTGTGGAGTGATAGGCCAGTGAATTCCCATACAAAATTGAAACAGATAAGATGCAGCTGAAGAAAATGTGCCACAGGAAGATGTTCTGGAACTTTCTGTGGAATGCCCACAGGAAACAGAGAACAAAGAATGTGCCCTCAATTTAGAAGAAAAAGATCTTTGGGAATAGTTAATATGGACAGACATATTAAGACCAGTGAAAGAAATGGATTACAGAAACTGAATTATACAAGAAGTAAGGAGGAAAATCACCAACAGATAGACCAATAACTTCAACAAAGTGAAACGGAAAGAATCCTGCAGCACTCAAATCACTTTATTAAACGCTACAATTTTTTTCCACGTTTTTGTCTACCACAGCAGACTTCTTCAGAGAACAAAACACACAAATTCACAGCTCTTTTATAATTAACTTAAATTACCTAACCAATCAAATTCCCCTCATAATTAAAACATTCACTTTAAAAAACCTTTTAAAATTGCTCTACCATGTTTTTAACAGCCTGTATGTTAATGTATAAAAATATTATACAAGGATAAAATTTCAATCCTATTGTATCAAGCAAAAGATTCTCTAATAAAAATATTTAATATAAATAAATTCACCACAAAACCTCTAACTATAAGGAAAACCTCAATGCATTTGTATGTGAATATATTTTAAATGTTAAGCACTTGGCACCATCTACTGGCAAAACCCTAAAACGTTTCTAGGAATAGGAGTTTTGTATAAAAATACAACTGACAAAATGACTTACAACTAATCCGTGGGCGAGTAGAAATCAACATGTGCCTATACTGCCCCACATTTAAAGCTTCACAGCTCTTAATTTTAATAAGGGTAAAATAGAAATATACCCATTGAGTCCCGGCTGTTTGCCTGCATCCAAAAATACTTGCCAGTACAATTCTCTGTTTTCAAGGCAGGTCTCCCAAGGTCCCCCCTAATATCTAGGGATACTTTCAAGGACAAAGAAACAAACTGGTCTGCCTACATGAAATTGTATACTTGAAGAGGGCGCTGGTATTCTTGTTTTTAATATCGTATATGTGTTCGTAAATCTGTCTTTAATTTGCGCTCTGTTTTGCCTACATAAAATGAGGCACACTGGCTACACGTCACCAAATGAACAACCCTCTCACTGTTACAATTATAATATTTATGATTACTAAGTGTTCTGCCCAGACTTGTCAAGACAAGGCTCTCCTTGTTGGCTAGATATTGACACTGTTGACACCCCCCACATTTATATGTCCCCTTACGTCTAGTTCTAGAAATCCCCTTACCCCTCTATTAGGTTCCAGGAAATTCTTCAAGCTCTTACCCTTTTTGTAAATAAATTTAAGGGGGCCTTTTTCTGAGGATGGCAGGTCAGTAAATCCCATAAATCTTTCCCATTTGTTTTTCACAATTTTGTTAAGACCTAAGATGTTCACATTAAATTCTGTAATTAAGGCTCTACTAGCATCATAATTTGCTGCCCCTCGCTATATTTTGCTGCATCCCACTAGCTCTATCATCTCCCAAGACAGGGCCAAATTTTTCACTTCTACTTGCCACTACTTCACTTTTGATATTATTAAGTTCATCTGAGTATCCCCTCTATAAAAATTCACAGTCATCTCTAAAATCCATGTCACCCAAAGTCATTCTTGCAGCACGGATAAATTGGCCCTCAACTATAATCTTTTTCTGAAACTGGGGATGAGCACTCGTGTAGTGCAAGTAAGAGTTGGAATAAGTATTTTTCCGAAATGACCTTAGAATTTACACTACCATTCACTGTCTTTTCTAACGTAACATCTAGAAAATGTAGAGTCTCTCTGGAAATGCTGTGTGTAAATTTAAAAAAAAAAAATCAGTTGTAGTTATCTAGGTATTTCAAAAATTCATTTAACTTGGCCTCTGTTTCAACCCAACAAATACAAATATCTAAAAATCTAACATAGTTGGTCCAACAATGCCTACATTCAGATTGAATATAAACTTTTTCCCACCAAGTCAAGACCATGTTGGCGTACGTGGGGGCGCAATTTGCCCCCCACTGCAACCCCTTTAATTTGATGAAAAAATTCCCCACTGAAATATAAAAAAATGTTTTTGAGAACCAAATCCATAAGCCCCAGGATGATATGTAAATCATTGTTGGAAATCTGGACATCCTCTGTCAAGAACATTTCCAGCCATTCCAACCCTTTAGAGAGGGGGATTATGGAGAAAAGGTCCTTAATGTCAATAGTGACAAAAAGGACCTGCTGGTAATCCAATTCCAAGTCAATTTTCTGTAACAATTCCCACAAATCCTTTAGTATTTGTTTGTTGTTCTGCCCATGGGACTTCAGTTGATATCTAAATATTTTGCTAGAGGGCGCAGTCTTGGAACCCTCTGCAGAAACTATAGGCCTCAGTGGAGGGTCTAGGAGGTCTTATGTACTTTCGCGATTCCAAAAATATTTGGAATCCTGGGTCTATTGTTACTTAAATATTGGTAAATATTCTTTGCTTATCAGCCCTTCCATGAGAAAATCGTAAAGGGCCATGTCAATCTTTTTGTAAGCAATATTAATTTTGTTTTTCGATACCCTCCTATATGTATCAATAGCCCCCAAAAGGTTCAGCATTTTGCCCTCATATTACTGAACTCATGACCGCAGCACCTCCCCCCCCCTTGTCGGGCTTCATAATCCGTATACTTTCATTGGCCCTTAATTGTTTTATTAAGGGCTATTCATCCTTTTTTTAGGTTAAATGCCTTCCTGTTGGATTCCTGGGTAATATACTTCCTAAACTCCTTCACTATAGATGCTTCAAAGTTTCTCAATTGGGGATGAATGGGGGGATTGAAGACGCTTTTACACCTAGGTTCCTGTCCCTGAGGTGTAGATGTATTCCCTTGCATGAAGATATCCAAATTCATTTTGCGTAAAAAGAGCTTAAAATCCATAATATACTTAGAAACATCACCTTTAATATGTGGAACAAATTTAAAACCTTTTGACAACAAACTACAAATTACAGGGGTGAGTTCATGCTCAGAATAATTGAAAATGTTAAAATTACCCAAGCAATGTTTGGCTCCTTCTGTTGTGATAACATCAAGTGAAGGATCACCATTAATATATACCACCTCACCATGTTTCAGTATCTCGCACGCCCTCCCCATCGCTAAATTGTGAAAAACGAATGGGAAAGATTTATGGGATTTACTGACCTGACATTCTCAGAAAATGGCCCCCTTAAATTTATTTACAAAAAGGGTAAGAGCTTGAAGAATTTCCTGGAACCCAATAGAGGGAATAAGGGGATTTCTAGAACTAGACATAAGGGGACATATAAATGTGGGGGGTGTCAACAGTGTCAATATCTGGCCAACAAAGAGAGCCTTGTCTTCACAAGTCGGGGCAGAACACTTAGCACTCATAATTATAATTGTAACAGGGAGAGGGTTGTTTATTTGGTGACGTGTAGCCAGTGTGCCTCATTTTATGTAGGCAAAACTGAGCACAAATTAAAGAGACAGATTTACAAACACGTATACGATATTAAAAACAAGAATGATACCAACGCCCTCTTCAAGCACACAACTTCATGTAGACAGGCCAGTTTTAGTTTCTTTGTCCTTGAAAGTATTCCCTTAGATATTAGGGGGGGGACCTTGGGAGACCTGCCTTGAATACAGAGAATTGTACTGGCAAGTATTTTTGGATACAGCCAGGGCTCAATGGGTATATTTCTATTTTACCCTTATTAAAATTAAGAGCTGCAAAGCGTTAAATGTGGGGCAATACAGGCACATGTTGATTTCTACTCGGCCACGGATTAGTTGTAAGTAATAATTTTATCAGTTGTATTTTTAGACAAAACTCCTGTCCCTAGAAACATTTTGAGGTTTTGCCAGTAGATGGTGACAAGTGCATAACATTTAAAATATATTCACATACAAATGCATTGAGGTTTTACTTGCAGTTTGAGATTTTGTGGTGAATTTATTTATATTAAACATTTTTACTAGAGAATATTTTGCTTGATACAATAGGATTGAAATTTTATCCTTGTAGTTTAATATTTTTATACATTGGTAGAGCAATTTTAAAAGGTTTTTTAAAGTGAATGTTTTAATGAATGTTTTAATTACGAGGGGAATTTGATTGGTTAGGTAACTTAAATTATTTGTAAAAGAGCTGTGAATTTGTGTGTTTTGTTGTCTGAAGAAGTCTGCTGTGGTAGATGAAAATGTGGAAAAAATTGTAGCGTTAAATAAAGTGATTTGCGTGCTGCAGGAGTCTCCGTTTCAGTTTGTTGAAGAAAGTGAATATCTCCAAAATGTTAGAAGTCTGACAAAAAATGAACACAGTGACCAAGACTATTAAAAGAAATTCAAGTGACGTAACAGAAGTAACTATATTACTGTGCAGCTAAATTAATAACAGATAAAGCTTTACCACTAAAATACAGGGCATTAAGGGAAATGAAAGGAAGAAATCAAATGCCATCATAGAAGTATCAAATACAGAAAACTATAAAGCAATTAAGACAGGAAGTGTCATTGTAAGAAGGGTATAGAAGAGGGAACAGATAGAGAGACATGAAAAAGATCAACAGGCAATTTTATAAAAGACCAGGATCAATCATACACTACTACAAATAAAGATATCAGCACAGACTGAAAAACTTAGATGTGCAAATAAATATAAAGGAAAAGTATAAAATAAGCAAGTCATCCAAAACAGTTTGATAATTGGGAAACAAAGGAATAGAAACATCACCAAAAAAGAAATAGGTACATTTTGAAGAAATATCTATAAGGCTCTGTGAGACAGACGCTGAATGGACAGAAGTAGTAAAAGAAACAGAAGTTCAAATGTACAGGATATGAAATGTGATCAAGTAATGGCCAGAGAAACCGAAATAAAATTAAGAAAAGCTTCTAAATGGAAACTCAGATAATGCCCCCCCCCCACATATACTCCATCTGGGATGCACCCGTGGTCACTATGGCTTGATAATGAGCAGGGGCAAATGGTCTGCCAGACAAAATTTTGTTTTAGTGAAGCTACCAACTCAAGTTTTTCTTGCATAGATTGCTGATAAATCGCTGAAATGGGACATTGGCTAATTCAGTAAGGACTACTGTAATGCCAAGAGCCATTGTAGGATTCGTATGTGAAATTTCGCAAGGGGAACTAAGATGATGGCAACTGACACTGATCCTGAAGTTTGTAACACTCCTGCAGTCACCTTTTTGCTGCGAATAATCTGACTGACTTTAGATTTTACTCTTTGTCTTTTCTGAGGGAAAAGGCATGACGCCAGTGTTTATGTTTAGCATCGCTCCTATAAAGTCTAGCTGCTGTGTTGGCTCTAGATGTGATTTTTTATAGTTTACAGTGATCCCCCAGTGAGTAGCAAGTTCAAAGGATGAACTTCCTTGCCCACAACAGTAGATGCCTGTTGGGTGCGGTAATGAGCTAGTCATATAGGTATGGAACTGTGGAATCCTTGCAGTCTGAAGTCAGCTGCTACCACTGCCATGCATGTAGTGAACACCCTGGGGGCTGTGGTAAGACCAAAGGTCTGAACAGACAATGACTGGCTCTCAGCTGGAAGTGCAGGTATCTTTTGGAGCGCTTGTTCATTTTTACGTGATAATATGCATCCTGAACATCTACTGAGCACGTCCAATTGTCTTTTCGTAATAACGGAAATAGACTGAACTGTAACCATCTGGAATGTGGTTTGTTTAAATGACTTGTTTAACACACCGAGATCTAAAATCGGTCTCCAGTCCCTTGTTTTCTTTGGCACTAAAAATCTTGAGTAAACTCCGGATCCTATTTGGTCTGGTGGTACTGCTTGGAAGACTCTCTGTCAAGCAGTTTTTGAATTTCTAAGACTGCTGCATTCCTGGGACTGGGTGGAACGTCTGGGATTCTTTTTGTCTGGGTCTTTTTGAAAATGGGATATTATAACCTCTGCTTATAATCCTATGCACCCAATTGTCTGTTTTTATATTTACCCAGACAGATAGGTGCAGTGATAATCATCCCCTGACTGCCTCCAGAAGACGGCAATCGGGCTTCCATTCAGGAGCACTGACAGGAGTTACCAGGGAAAGAATCCCTGGAACCCTGATTTTGTGGACCACCTCCGTCTCTAGCATCACATCTTCCATTGTAACAGCCCCACCCCAGGGGAGTCATTATCATGAGAATTGTAGAAAGTTCCTTGGGGCTTTTTGAACCATAGCTTCCCACTTCTCTGGTTCCTGGAGTAAGACCGCTGAGAAGTGGAAAAGCATATGCCCATGGCAGAAAGGTACTTTCCATCCTTCTCACATCTGGGCAAGGGTCTCTAACTTTGAGGCCAAAAAGGGATGCTCCGTCAAAGGGAGCATTCAGGAAAGACTTGGATGGCTCCACTAACTCACATAAGGGCATCCAGGCATGTCTCCTCATGGCTACGCCAGAACCTGCTGAACTAGTCAGTCTTCCCTTCAGCTGCGTGCACAATAAGCCTCATGGACGAATTCCGTATTAATTCAAGGGTTGCCAGCTGGGAAGCTACTTTATCCTGCACCCCTTCAGCTACTATTCCTGTTGGGAGTATCTGATAGCTCCTTTATCAGATCTCAATGGAGTCTTGTAAAATCTCCCATGAAGTTCAAGGACCTGAACGCCAAGATCAATGAAGCATATACGCACTTACCAATCTATCGTCCTCGACTCTCTATTAACAGGATGGACAGTAGGACTTTCATCAGCAAGTTCCATTTTAGTAGTTGCTGCAACCTCCACAGCATCTACTAGTATCCCCTTAGCCCAAGTTGCTGATTCTCAGGAGCTGACAAAATGCAGTCTGGTCTCCTGGGAATTAGCTTGATGGAATCAGGAATCTTCCAAGCCCTCTGCGCAATCAATTTAATTAGATCATCAGCAGGCAGAGAGATCCAAGAGGTAGATGGTTTGGCATGGATAGCCTGCAGGTATACTGATTCCTCTGAGGAAGGCTGACAGGAAGTCCAGCCACCTCGCTGCTTCAGTATCTCTAATAAGTCTCCAAGAGAGACATCTTCCAGGAGTGACCTTGGGGAACCTTCCCCTTCATCAAAATCAGTATTTTCTATGCAAGACTCTTCAGGGGAGTCCAAGTGCTTCCTCTTGCACTTTCTCTTCAGGGGTACCTCCTCGGTGGGGTGGGCTAAAAAGGTGTCTGAAAAGGACATGGCCATCGTGGTTGAATCCCGAGGTTTCCGTGCCCACTGTCCCAGGGTGGAGGCAGCTCTGAGAGAGGGGGAGGGACAGGGAAGTTGATACAATGAGAATGGTATCGACTGTGAGCCCACAGCTGACAAGACCCTCTCCATGGCCTAGAAAGTGTGCCCCCCCCCCCTTAGAGGAATGGGAGCCCGGAATCGAGACAGACTCCCTTGGAACTGTAGTCCCATCCTGCACCGAGGAAGCCCCCTCCGAAGCTGGAATTGAACTCATGTCCCAATGCCCAGAGAAGGATGGATGGCTCTGACAACATCTGAGTGGATCCACACTACCCCAAACAGACTATGAAGCTTCAACCCTGAGAGGCCTCTGGTTCTGACAGAACCAAAGAGCTCAGGGTAGTTACCGGTACTGGAGATGAAGATCTAACTGCACTGATGCAGTCGAAACTGGGAATGTCAGAGGCTCAGTTGGAGTCAGAGGAGGAAAAAAAAGGGTGAATAGACAGTTAAGGCTCCAGAGCCAGGGAGGCACGAACCAATGAAGTAGGTAATCCCCTAGTCTCCAGCAGCTGATCCACCAGCCTCAAAACATCCGACTCCATGAGGCTCTTGGTGGAATGGACCAAAGAGACTGTCAGGGATCAGGGTTACTTCAAGAAGAGGTTTGGAAGTCGGTCTCTAAAAGGGTCTAATGACAGCGAGCATCTTGTGTGGGGGATTGTCTTTAAATGAAAACTCCTTTGTTTCCAAAACAGCTAGAACCAAGGAGTGATGAGGCACTGAAATAGTTACATCCATAACAGTAGTGGATGCCAAAACTGTTGGTGCAGAGACCGGCACCGAGGGTGGAAGCAGTTTTCCAGTAGGTTTCACTGAAAACTGAGAGACAGAGGAAATTTTAGTCATTTTAATTGGTGCCGACGAGCCTGTCAGAACCAACCGGCTCCTCTTCTTTGATCCTTCATGTTTAGATGAAGAGGAAGAAAAATGGTAGCTAACCTCAGTTTTAGAACTGGTAGACACAGATATGGCCTCGTCTAAGCTAGATTTAATAAGGCCCTTTAAAAGTCCATTTTTTTTTCTTTCCACAAGGGCCCGGTGACTGAAGCCATTACAAATATCACAGTGTTCTTGAAAGTACACCGGGCACAAGCAGTAGGCACAGAGTGTCTACCAGAATTTGGCAATTTCTGATCACACTTCTGGCATCTCGAAGTAAGAAGTATCCTTAGCCTCCTCACTTTCTCAGCCATGTCAGAAGAAACACACGCACTCAAACACAGTTGGAATGAAGGGAAGAGAAGAGAAGTTGTTTTTTTTTTTTTTTTTTTAAGAAAGGTAGGAAGAAACGTACCATAACGGTAATTAGAAAGATAGACAGAAGAAAAAGTGCCAACAATATTACTAATGGTTTACTGTAAAGGTAGAGAAAGCAAAAGAGGGGAACTACCAATGATAGTATTTAGAAGAAAAACACTACTCGTGTTAAAGGAAGAAGCCTACAGAGGAGCTGAGTATGCAAAATATAAAGGAGTAACCAACAGATCTTTTTAAAGAAAGAACACTTAAGAGTTTTGATGAAATAAGTTTGCTTGACAGCTGACTAGAAAAAACTCGTCTGGCACTAAAAGTGGCAAACGAGATCTGAGATGACCCTGAGAACAGCATTAGGCAAAATTCTAAGATCAAGAGTTTTTGGAAGGCACTAGCAGGAATAACAAGAGAGTTGGTTCTGAGATACAGAACCACACCCACAGTTAAGGAATACGTGAAGACTGACATCAGACCTAAAGATGTCAAGAGAGGAAAAACTTAGAAGATATGCAAATAAATATGAAGGAAAAGTACAAAATAAGCAAGTCACTAATGATCCAAAAAAAGTTTGAGAGACTTGGAAAACAAAGAAAAAGGAATAGAAACATCACCAAAAAAGAAGAAATAGATACATTTTGGAACAATATCTATAAAGACCCTGTGGGACAAAGATGCTGAAATGAAAGTAGTAGTAAAATAAATAGCAAGACGTTCAAATGTACAGGATATTAAATTGGATGAAGTAATGGCCAGAGAAACTGAAATACAATTAAGAAAAGCTCCCAAATGGAAAACCCAGGCCCAGATGCTGTACTTAATTCTGGCTAAAAGTATTAACACTGTTGCATGAAGATTTAGCTCTAAGAACTATTACAAGGGCATCCAGAACAGTCACCAGCCTGGTTAATAGGATAAACAACACTCCTTAACAGTGAACCTGCAAGCCATCCTAAAAACTATAGACCAATAAACTGCCTTCCAAAGTATAAACTATATACTGGAACTGATGCTGACAGAGTTTGTAGTAATTTATTTTACATTTGTTGACCTGGTTTGTCTGGCTGAGCTAGTGGCTCATTTTCAGCAGAGACCCGGAGAGAAAAACTCCACAGTGAGAAAATTATACAACATATACAAAAACTTAAAAATACATTTCAGATATCCTACACACAAAAAAATAATTATACATTCAGGCGTACACAAAAAGTTTCAAAAACATCTATACAATATTTGCAATGGGAGAGAAGGCATGTAGAGAAACCAAAAAGAACTTCTGTGAGGCAAAGCATTTTGAAAAGGAAATGCACATCAAGGATGGACTCAGTAAACCAGCATAGAATAAACTTAAGATATTCGATCAGAGGTATAAAGAAGGGGTTTGTGGTAATAAACATGGTATGAACTGTTGAGAGATAAGAGGAGAGACAGTAACAGGTGACAAGGATAGTCTTAAAAAAAGCAGAATAGTATGTGTTTATAATATAACTCCATTTAGATGAAAACTCAGTTATGGCAATAGAACAAAAGTGTAACAAAGGAAAGTGACACAGAACAAAGGATTACTTGCTGTTAAATGTCATAATGGCATAGACAGATTACAAAAAAAGCATTTGACAGCATCATATGCTCATGGATAAATGATACTACATTGATCAATTACATTATATTGACCAGGAAACAGTGGCAGACCACTTTTCTGCTAAGCCATGATAAAGGATAAATTATCACATGGATAAAAATTCAAAGGGGGATATATCCCAGGGTGACTCTGGTACTGCTGCTCTTCTGTCTTGCCCTTAACCCTTTAAGCTGTCTACTTAACAGATTAGGTCATGGCTACAATTTGGCTCCCAAACAACAAGAAAGTGTAAAGACTTTTCATCTTTTTGTGGATGACTTAAATATATATGGTTTATCAGATGACAAGCTGAATGAAAGCACAGCTGGAAGTGGTCAAAACTCTCTCAGATGATATAAAAATGTCATTTGGTCTTGATAAATGTGCAAAAGTGACACTGAAAACAGGAGAGCTGCAGCACCAAGAAAATGCCAGTCTCGGACAGGAATGTGAAATAAACGAGCAACAGGGAATTGAGGATATATTGAAAAATACTGGGAACTGATGAAGGATCAACAAAAAAACGAACAAATGCAAACAAAACTCGGTAAAGAATAACTTAGAAGACTAAAATTAATACAGAACACAATCCTGACATTTACATCTAGGAACAAAGTCCAAGCTGTAAACCAGTTTGCTCTTCCTGTTCTAACTAACTTCGTCGGTTTAACACGAACATCGGAAGGTCTGAATACACCCTCAGAAGCCGGTGCCTGCACAGCGGCTCCAGACCCAAACAAGGTAGCGACATCCGCAGGTTCCATATTCGCAGAAGCATACCAGATTCCAAATGGGTCTCAGTAGAGGCCTGCAAATCTGCAGAAGCGGGTAACAGGGGCTGCGAAAATGCCTCACTCAGTAGCGGCAGACTGGCGATTAGCTTAACGGAAGCGTCGTCGGCAATTTTGGACCTATGTGGTCTGTCTTTATCCTTGCGTTTTTTTTGGAAGATAGTTAGTCGGATGGCTTATCGAAAATACAAAAATATGCCGACGAAGAATAGTTTGGGCATTGAACAAGGCACAAAACCGACAGCGTGTGACATCGTGATTTGGGCCTAAACAGGCGGCAAAGTAAGAATGAAAATCTCTGTGAGGTATTTGCTTTCCACAGGCAAGACAATTGTTAACTTTTTCTGACATCGGTTAGAGCAAGAAAAAAGGATCCCCAATGGGGTACTTAGCTTTAGAAGACTTCAGGTTTGAAATGCGAAAAAACGAAAATTTCAGGAAGGCACTTGTGAACTGCTTCTGCTTCGGGCTCCCGCGTGGCAAGAAAAGCTGATGTAATGGCATCGGCTGCATGTTTTATACCCTTGACGTCATGGAAGCGGCGAAAGCATCCGACAGAGGTATTCGGGCCGACTGAGGGCTACCTGCAGGCAGATAACCCAAGTGTGATGACTGCAACAGTGAAACACTAACAGCATCTACATTAAAAATGCAAATGGCTATGCTACAGAAGACACATTTGCAAAGAACTAAGCATTTGAATTTGATAAATGATTTCAGGATGGTTGGTTATTCAGTGGAATATCTGGGACAAAGGCAAAGGGGAGTACTTGTACTAATTGCTACAGGAGCTCCAACAGTGATAGAAGAGGGGAAAAAAAGATAGTAATGGTAGATTTGTAGTAGTAAGGGGCTACTGGCAAGGGAGGAGGATTACGCTGGCATGTACTTGTATTCCACCTAAAATTGCTACAATGGAGCTTAAGAAATTTTGGGAGAAGCAATCATCTTTCAGCAAGGAATATTACGTATGAGTGGGTAGTGAATTTTGATTTGCAAAAGTGAGGATGTATCCGGTGGGCTTAGAAGGGAAACTAATGAAAGAGGGTAGATTTTTGAAGAAATTTATAAAAATATTTGAAATGGAAGATGTGAATTTAGTAGTAGGAACTCGGAGAATTTACATATTTCCCATGGTGCAAAAATTGGGCTACGCTAGACAGAAATTATTTCAGAGGAACACGTGCATTTAAATGAAAGTTTTGATGTGCAACCTATAACTATTTCAGATCACATGCCAATAATTACTAAAATAAAAATTACACACTGGCACTTCCCTGCATATCCGTTACACAGAGAGGAATTTAAAGAATGGGCTGTGGAAGCTGTTCGGGAGTTATTAGGGAAGATTTCTTCAGAAAACATAGCTAGGGAGTGGGATGAAATGAAAGTGGAGTTTAAAAATGGTGGAAATAAAAGTAAAATAGATATGTTTAAGAGGTGGCAATTACTTAGAGGAAGTGACAACAGTTAAAGTACTGCAGAATAGGGGGAATCTCACTGAACAAGAAGAGGCACAACTGCAGAGTGCTGAAGAGAAAATAAAGAAATGCCTACATAATATGCATGACTTTAGAAAGACTGCTGTTAAAATGTTTTTTGACAACTTCACAGCACGGAAGCTTTTAGCAGAACAGCTCAAGCAACAGAAAGTGGAAAAGGTTGTTGCCAAACTTAGGGAGCATAAAACAAGAAAAATAACCAGAGATCCTATTAGAAGTATTAGAAATATTTCAGAAAGGTTATGAAAAATCTATATAAAATCCGAGATGTGGAAATCATGACAATGAACAAATACAAATGTTTATGGAAAAATTAAATATGCTAAGGTTAGAGATTATTCTCAATTACTAACAGGATAGGAGGAGATGAGACAAAAATGTGATGAATAACAAATCTACAGGAAAATCTCCAGGAATAGATGGTATTCCTGTGAAAGGTTGGAAACTAGGAGAGAAGAAAGTGATAAAGATCTGGAAGGTTTGGCTGAACAGTATTTTAAAAGTAGGAGAAGCAACAGCATCCTGGAAGAAAGTTCTGGTGGCTATAAAATCGAAAGATGGTAAAATGCCATCAGATCCGGCTTGATACAGGCCCATTTTGATTCTAAACCATGAGTATAAAGTATTTATGTCTATAATGGCTAAAAGAATGGCAAAAGTGATGCCAAAATTGATAGATATGGGTCAATGTGGTTTTGGGGAGGGGAGGCGAACATTTGACATTAACAGAACACGGATGATCCACAGGGAAGTAGAATGCAAGAAAATACCACTGTTGTTGGTGGGTCTTGATACAGAGAAAACATTTGACACTAATATGGGACTTTATGAGAAGGGCAATGGAAGCATTTGCATTCCATGACAAAATTATAAGATTGATTAGAAGGATATTGAAGTGGGTGGGTTCCTCTGATAATTTTTGCTTGAGCAGAGGAACCATGCAGAAGTGTCCTCTTTCCCCTTTATTTGCATTACATTTAGAACCACTGGCAAAGAAAATAAGAGACTCAGAACTTCCAGGACAATTGGTATGGTAGTCAAGAAAAGCTGGCTCTACTTGCATATGATATCATTTTATACCTGACAAAACCAGAAAAGGACATTACAGCATTGTGGAACATTATGAGACCATTTCAAATCTTTTCAGGATACATAATTAATGAAGCTAAAACAAAGACAATAGCAGTAAATTGTATACCTACCCACAAATTGGTTCAGCAATGTCCACATTTATGGGGACATGATAAAATTAAGCATTTAGGAGTATGGATTAAAAAAGATTCCATGTGACAGCTAAGGATATGTGGGAAGAGACTAAACAAAAGATAATACAAAAACTGAGAAAAATGGAAGCTCTGTTATATGGATATGGATAGTATGACATAAGCACACAATGTTTTTAGTCTATTTAGTCTCATACATAGGTCAGGCATATTTTTATAAACCAGAAGAGAAGTTGTGGATAACAATTAATAAAGAGCTGAAGGATTTTATCTGGGATGGGGAGATGGCCAGAGTCAAGTGGGATAAGCGGATTCTTCCACTAGAACAAGGTGGGTTGGGAATACCTGATTTGAAGGGGTACTTCATAGCTACACAGTTAAGGCTCCTATACATAAGCAGAATAAACCTACAACTCAAAGTGGAAATGGATGAAGAAGAAATGGGAGAAACTCAAGAAAGAAGGAAAGACTGGGATTTTGGATGTAGACCTTTAAGTACTGGAATCAAGAAAGGAGATTCCGCTGATAGGGATGACTGCAATTAGGGACACAGACAATAGGCAAGAGGGAGATGGAATTTATTGGAAAAACTGGCAAAGGAACCAGGGTATTGGGAGCAAATAACTAGAGAGGAAAAAGTAATAGAATGGGAAGACACCAACAATTTATTTGGACTGCAGGTTACAGCTTGCCTTCCCTATCAAGGATTGATATCAGAGTATGGGCAAACAGAAAGAAATTGGGAGTCCTAAACAAAAGTCCAGCACTGGTAGAGTTTTTAGTAGAATCTAGAAAAGAAGCGGCTGTTAAAAAAAAGTAGTAGTACATACAGCATATAAAATACTGCACGATAACTATAAGAATCAATCAAATTAGGTTACAAAGGACTGGGAAGAGAGATTGGATAAGCAATTCACAAAGAAACAGGGGATATATGTATGTCTCCCAAATATGCAACAAAATCAAAAAGATTTAGGATTTTTGCTTGGAAATGTTTACACACATTTTATACCCCAAGTAGATACAAAAGAATTTTTCCTCTGGTAGACAGCAAACGTTGGAGGTGTGATGGGGAAAAAAGAGGAAATTGGGAACATATTTTCTAGGAATATAATGAGTTGGCAGACTTTAAAGATTCCTTGCAGACTACTCTATCAGAGATACTGGATGAGCAAACTGAGCTACGATACAGAATCTGAATTGCCTAGACATAGTAAAGCCTTGCCGAGTCTAATTATGGCTGACAAAAAGCAATTAATACTAATTCTCCTCTTTTTTTTCTTTCTCTTCTCCTCTTTCTTTTCCATTTTTTCTTACCTTGGTTGATCTGTATCTCCCCCTCCCCTCTACTTACGTGGATTTCTGTCCTACTGGCATGACACCATTTGCTCTGCATCTCCCCCTCCCCCCCCCTACTTTCGTAGCGTTCTGTCCTACTGGTCATACACCTTTTTACTTGCCTTTTTCTGGTCCATACCTTCCCCTTCTCCTTAAACCCCTCCCTCCATTACCTCATATCTTTACTGAACCTATCAAATACACCCACTCTCTTGTGGCGCCATCTTTGAATCCTTGCCTCTCCTGGCTGCTGCGTGTCCCCGGAGCACGGAGGTTGTAACTTTTTGTAAGTGCGTGCTTTGTTATACTGATTTTTACCATTGTATTTGTCTTTTGCCTTTTCCCTTTTTAAGTATGTTTTATGTAATCAGCTCTGTCTTAAAAGTGCTGTGATTGCTAGTAGCGTACTTGTTTTCTCTGTGAAAGCTAGTCGCGTACTTGTTTTTTTCTCTAGTACAATGTAATTGCTGCTAATTACTTGTTTGCTCCCTGGTGAAGCTTAAGGTTATTCTAAATGTGTGTCTACTACTTTGTCGTGACTGTTGCCTTATAGTATTCTCACAGTATATTGCTCATTTTTACAGTTTTCAGTTTTAGCCTTACCCTACTTCATTATTCCTGTAATACGCTACTGCATGTAGTAAATTGACCTGTTAGTTGCCTGCACAGTTAACCTAAATGGATATCACCAGTTTTTACTGTGTTTCCACAGCCTGATTTCATTATTAGTTTTCTTTTCTTTTTATTTTACCGATGTTTCTCTAACCTACATCACAAGTTTGCGTGTATTCAGTCTCGCAGTAATGTGCCTCTTGAACAAGTTTGCCCACATGGAAGAGCTCTATGCCTAGCTTCCATAACTACCTACTACCCCTAATAGCTGCTTTTATTTAGTATACCTTATCGCTACATTTATATATTATACTTTAAGCGTAATCTGGCTTGTACTCAAAAACAGCCTTACATGAATTGTGTTGTCGTCGATGATGGAGAGGTATTTCTCTTTTTAGCGTTTGTAGACACTTGCGCTAACTAATTAGCCTGTCCTAAGCGCTAGTGTATTTCCAGAGAATCTCAAGTCCACCTCTGGCTTCTCTGTGTTTGCCTTGCATAAACACTATTTTCTCCAGTCGCTACAACAAATTTAATAGTGTTTAGCCCGACTATTTCTTTTGCTAACCAAGCAAACGGTCTTTAGCGCTGCCGTACTGTGAGCTACTCTAGCGCTGCCATACTGTAAGCTATTCTCTTAGCTTACTTCTTATCTTATCAATCTTCTGCTTAATTTTACTAAAGTTAAATGCCTATTTAGTAGGCTTTTGTCTAATGGTGTTTATTGGGAAGGTGGCATAATAATTTGTTGAGCTATTGATTTTATTAGGGGCGTCCTCTCTCATTATATATCCCTGGTTGTTAACGGCATAATATTAGGCACTAAAGTGGCACATTACTGTCGTGAGCTTGAATACACCTTAACTGCCTTATACCAGCTTTAATTGCCTTAACTACTTTTATTATATCAATGAATCTACCTGAACTGAGTTATATGCCTTTTTTGCATTTTATGCATGGATTACTGGTATTATACTAATGTGCATCAGTCCTCAAATGTTGGAATGTTCTCAGGGTAGCACCATTTTTGTATCTTTATTTTTATCTGCCTTAACTGTCTACTTGCATATTTATTACTTTCTCTTCTTTCTCCCTTGCTCTACCTAGCTTGGTAAGCTGCCTGTCCTCCATAGTGTCGGAACCTGTCCTTGTTGACGAGCAGGATTCCTTCTAATCACCAATACTTGCTGCCTTTCCTATTTTTAAGGAATAAAGGCTGCCCTTTGAATCCATTCCCTCAAGAAAGCAAGAAAGTATGTCCGCTGCTTTTTAATAGTTCATCTGTTTAAACTTTAGACATACTCCCTACCTCTCTGGGATAGCCAGCAGACATACCCGTTTCCTACTTTTACCCCCCCTAGCCCTCTCGTTAACATTACTTTGCATCCATACTTGCCTCTCCATCTACCATAATTACTCCTTTCCTCCTTGGACTTATTGTGTAATACATCTCTTTCCCACTTTTGGCACCCTCTCACCTATAAAGCTAGGTTAACTCATCCCATCTACTGATTTCTCCAAAGTACTCCTTAATTCCTTAAAAGTACTGTTACTTTCTTTACTCTGCCTCTATACACATTAATCTTCCATTTCTCACCATTCTCCTTCTACTCACCTAACCTTACACAGACTGTTTATCACCTCTTTTACCTACCTGTATCTGTACTTGCCGACATCACTCAGCATTTCCACTGACTGTTTTTCATAGGCTGGTCAGTCTGTCTCCTCTGTGCTTTGCTCTTCCCGCTCCGTTCGCCCTAGGGGCTCACTCCGCTCCCATACCCTACCCCCAATTCTCACCCACCCCCAGTACAACTAGCCTTATATCTTCTCTAACCACTCCCACTTCCCTATCAACCCATTACATTCCTGCCCTCTCCACTTCAACTACCTCACCAATCATCTTCTCTTTCCTCCCCTCCCTATTCCTTACTTCCCATACTCCACCTCCTTATCACCATGCCAATCTCATCCTTTACTCCTTACTTCATATCCCTACTACTATTTTCAACTCTCCCTTCTCTTTTCCTTATTTATATCTGTACTGCCTATGAACACATTGACTTCTCCAACTTCCAACACTCCTCAAAGCACACAACGCTTCCTGCACCTTCACCTCCCCTAAAACACATAAACATAACATCTACATCCAATTATTTCTTCCCAAAATATCAGAGTTACCCATATTTGCTACAAACACTACCATGGGAAAAAAACACAAACCTTAGCAAAATGAACACTAATTCACACCAACAGATTTCACCTTCACCTCCTTTTGGATGGTGACATTCATCCCAACCCTGGCCCTACCAACAACTCTCCTACCTCTACAACTTGTGCTTCTACCACATCCCAACACACCCCTATGCACTCTCCTAACTCCCTTTTATTAGCTCATTTAAACATACATAGTATTATTAATAAAATAACTGAAATTCGTGCACTACTGCAGTTACACAACTTTGATCTTTTATGTCTTACAGAGACTTGGTTAAAAACAACATGTTCAGGACTGCAATATCATCCCTCCAGAATATAGTATTTTAAGAGTTGATCGCCCTAACAAGAAGGGAGAGGGCATAGCCTTACTATATAAATCAAGCCTCCAACTTGCACCATTAAACACTTGTCTTCCTTCAGATACTAACTCTGAAATTCTTTTTGCTAAACTTCAATTAAATACCAGTAAATCCATCTATATTCTTTGCTGATATATTCCACCAGATAACATCAACCTCCTTGAAAATATCCTCAGCTGGCTGTCCACTACCTATCCCCAAGAAACCATTGTCCTAGGCGACTTTAACATTGACTGGAATACCTGTAATTCCTATAACCCTTCTAACCACATTAATCTACATGGCTTTTCTCAAATTGTCTCCTCACCCACTCGCATCCATAAGCCATCCAAAAAAGAATCCATCCTTGACTGGATCCTCATAAATACTCTCCCCTCAAACTACACAGTAGGCATCATCCCTGATGATATAAGTGATCACTCTGACATATTTACTTCGACATAAGTCCTATATACATAGACCTCCAACCTTCATTACCACTCGTTCCAATAAAAACTTTAACCCTGAACGATTCCAAAATGAACTTAGCCTTTGTAACTGGTCACCCTTAAAATACCTTCAACTTGACGAAGCAGTAGCCTATTTCAATTCTAAGTTCCTTGAAATCCTTAACCCCCATGCCCCTTCCCGTACCCTTAGAACTATGAACAAAATTGCGCCTTGGCTTACAAAAGAAACTAAGCACAAAATGTTGCTTAGGAATAAACTATGGTCTAAATGGCGTGCTTCTAAAGACCCATCTGATCATACCAAATTCAAACAGCTTAGAAACTCTACTAAAGCATCTGTATGACTAGACAAAAAAAAAAATTCTTTCAGCTCCAGCAAAACAACCACCAAAACCCTAAGAAATTCTGGTCAGGGATTAATACTCTACTACATCCAGGCACCTCTAAAACACCCACCCCTACCGGCATTACCAAAAACACTCCCCTACAGATTGCTGACTCCTTCAACAACTTCTTTACTGAAGCTATCCAATCACTTGCTAACTCACTACCTCCAGTTGCTACTTATTCTCCCCTTTCCTCCTTTATATTTCCACCCACTTTCCAATTCCAACCTGTCTCTACATCACTCATCAGTACCCTCTTACAAAAACTCAAACCCTCTACCCCCTCTACAGACCTATTACCTGCTCAGTATCTCCAAATTGCAGCCAAAGTCATTGCCTACCCTATCTCAATCCTAATTAACAGAACTATAAAATAAGGTACTATCCCTTCTATCAGGAAAATCTCACATATTATCCCCCTTCATAAGGGTGGAAACTCAACAGAACTTTCTAACTTCCGTCCAATTGCCCTACTTTCTCCTTTAGCCAAAACCATGGAAAAATGCATTCACTAACAACTACTTATCCACCTCCTTCAAAATGGACTACTAGTTTGCACCCAGCATGGCTTTCGTCCCTCCCATAGCACTACTACTGCCCTTCTTTCATTTACCGATCACATCAACAAAAAACGTAATAACATCCTCTCATCTGCTGTCTTTATTGATCTCTCAAAAGCATTCGACATGGTAAATCATCATATTCTCTTGAATCTTCTGAAATCACTCTCACTTGACACTCTTGCACTGCAGTGGTTCAAGTCTTACTTAAATAATCGGAAACAAGCAGTGCTCTGGGATAACACTCTATCCTCCCCTCTTCCCTATCTCCCTTGGTGTACCCCAAGGATCTATTTTAGGCCCTCTTTTATTCTCCATATTTATCAATGATCTGGCTTCTAGCACCCCCCAAGCTGTAACCATACAATATGCTGATGATTCCACTTTAGTCTCCTCAGCCACAAACCTAGCTGAACTTCAAACCCTCACCCAACATGTCTGAGTTTATAGAAGACTGTTTTTTACAGCGATGTCTCCTCCTCAATCCCAAAAAGACTAAACTACTGCTATTTACTCCAACACAAAAATCTACTCCTATCCAATTCTCTATCGTATCTAAAAACGGCACAGTTATATCTCCTGACACAACAAACAAACTCTTAGGGGTTACTATTGACCATAGCCTTAACTATGACACTCATATTAACACCACTATTAAATCCATAAACAAAAAGATTGGCTCCCTCTACAAAATCAAGCCCTTCCTCACTCCCACAGCCAGAACTACCATAGCCCGCACCCACCTTATCTCTACTCTCTTCTATGCTTCACCTATATTCACTAATCTTTCAAAAACTAACTTGAACAAATTGACTACCTCCTATAATAGTATAGCCAGATTTGCTACCAGCTCCCCATTTAGAACACACCACTGTCTAAATTTAAAGCAACTTGTTTGGCTTGAGCTGCACAATCAGTTCTTAATTCAGCAACTAATTATCACCCAAAAAATCCTTTATTTCCTCGATAAAACACCAGTTCTTACAAGTCTTATCAGTCCTTATAAAAATCTTTCTAACCTTCGCTCAGCTCAAAAACTTTTAGTATCCATACATAAATCCAACAATAAAGCAGGTGACTCCCTTTTCTCCTATATAGTGGGGAAAACCTGGAACCTACTTCCTGATGAACTCACTAAGATCTCATCTACTTCACTTTTCAAAAAGAAACTTAAACTTCATCTTACCAACCACTGGCTCTGTCCCTGCAGCAACCCTGACTAAATACTCTATCCTCCCATTACTTCACCATCTGACTCTTCCTTAGTTATTCCACCCTTTATTTTTTTCATTTTTTAAACCTCATTCTACATGAAAGTTGGGCCTACTTCACCCAGCTACACTTAATAGATTTCCACCTGCTTCCTGCTCTTCTGAAAGCTTTCCGCACTTTATTTCTCTCTCCTTTTTCTCTTTATATTCTCCCCCTTTACTAGTCTCCTTCCACTCCTTACCTTGACCTATTCTATAATTTTTCCCTCTTCCTACTTGCTACTCTTAAAAATAAATAAATAAATTTTTCTTTTCAATCCTGTAAATAAGGGAAGTGGTATTTTATCTGTGTTGTTAGCTTATCTACTCTATAATGTATCTGTTAACGAACCTAAATGCCTTGTAACTGCAATTTGTTTAAATTATTTGTTCTTTTGGAGCTTTTCTCCCCAGGCCTCTATTGAAAATGGACATATATCCAGCTAGACTAGCCCGGTCAACAAATGTTAAATAAAATAAAATAAAAAATTACTAGAAAATGGAATATCAAAGTCTAAACCAACTGAACTAGAAGTAGTGAATATAATAACTGAGATAAAACAAAGTGCAGTTGTGTACACTTACCATAAATGTAGATGTTAGAGTGCATTCACTGTTGCAGTCATTACATTTGGGCTATCTGCTTTGCAGTAGCCCTCAGTCGGTCTGATTAACAAAGTCTTGTGTCCTGCGTCGGTTGCTGTCCCTACTTCCATGATGTCAGGTCGTCGGGGGTATAAAACATGCAGCCGACGCCATTACATCAGTTTTTCTTGCCCCAGATGTCAGGTGCCCCCTTAAGAAACATTTAAATCTATAAATACAAGGATATACCTTCAACAAAAAAGCAAATACACCAAAAAGCTTTTTGAACATATTAAGTGAGAGCAGAGGTATAGCCAACAGAAGAAAGGGGGCTGGAGGGAGGGTAACCAGGACTGCAAAAGTGAATACACTCGAACATCTACATTTATGGCAAGTGTACACAACTGTACTATGTTCTTCATGTTTCACTGATGCAGTCATTACATTTGGGTAGATTCCCAAAGCTAAGGTTGGGAGGAAGAATTTAACTAGAATTAGGACCAGCTATAAGGCCCTGCAAGATTGCAGTGGCAAAACCAGCTTTGGATTTACAGAAAATTGGCAAATGATAATGCTTGGTGAAAGTATGTATAGAACTCCAAGTAGCAGCTTCTAGGATATCCCTAGTAGGGACGCCCCTGAGAAAGGCTGTAGAGGTAAGATGCAGCCCTGGTTGAATGGGGTCTGATGCCCTGTGGGATAGGTTTTCCATGGTGCTTATAGCAGAAAAGAATGCAGTGGTCTATCCATTTTGAAATGGTTTGTTTTGAAATAGCTTTCCCCTCTGTCCCTGCAGCAAATGCCACCAGCAGTTGTCAAGATTTTCTTTGAGGTTTAGTCCTGTTCAAGTAGAATCTAAGCGGTCTGTGCACATCTAGAGAGTGCAGTATTCGTTCCCCTTTGTTCTGTGGGTTAGGAAAGAAGGTAGGCAAATGAATGGACTGATTAAGAGCCACACTGGATACCACCTTGGGCATGAAGGAGGGATTGGTTCTGAGGGATACCCTGTCCGCATGAAAGATGATAAAAGGTTCCACTGCCATAAAAGCCTGTAATTCAGATACTCTTCTTGCAGAAGTGATAGCTAAAAGGAAAGCTGTTTTCCAGGAAAGAAATTTTAAGTCTGCAGTAGCAGCTGGCTCAAAAAGAGGAAGAGTGAGCTTCTCCAAGACAAAGTTAAGATCCCAGGCAGGAGTTGGAGTTGTTCTTGGCCCCTCTGAGGAACTGCTTGAACAGTGGGCGAGGGAAGAGTGGAGGCTCCATGCTGTAATGACCTGAAATGGCTATGGCATGAATTTTGATGGAGGAAAAGGACAAGCCCTTATGAAGCATCAGTCAAGTATTGTAGAATCTGAGGTAAATTTGGCACTGCTGCACTCATCCCTTGAGATTGGTTCCAGGCACAAAATCTTTTCCATTTTGCAGCATAAGATTTTCTGGCACTGGGCCTCCTTGCCACTAAAATGATATCCATCACTGATTTGCTGAGGGATGGTAAAGGAGAGAATAGATAATTAGCCAAGCTGCTAGGTTCAGGGTTTGCAGCTGAGGGTGCAGAATCTGGTTCTCCTGCTGAGAAAACAGGGAAGGAGTCTGAGGCAGGTGCCACTGAGCCAAGCGTGACACACTGCGCAAGAATGGGTACCAGTGTTGGCGAGGCCAGTCTGATGCAATTACAATTGTCCTTGGCTTGTCCTGTTTGATCTTCAGTAGTACTATGGAGAGTAGAGGGAGAGGAGGAAAGGCATAAACTGATAGGTTTTTCCAGCTGAAGGACAGAGCATCCACTTTCCAAGCTAGCTTGTGGGGAATCCTTGTGCAAAATCTGTCCAATTGATGGTTCTAGGGGGAGGAAAACAGGTCTATTATCTGGGCTCCCCCATTTGCTTGTCAACATGTTTAAAATATTTGGTTCCAATTTCCACTCGTGTGGGTACATGAGATTTCTGCTTAGTCCATCTACCAGTGTATTTAGTTTTCCTGGCAGGAATTGAGCTTGTAGATTCACTTGGTAGCTCAAGGCTGTGTTCCACAATGCCATAGCTAGTCTGCAGAGGGGGTAAGAATGAGTACCCCCCTGCTTATGTACCACATCACAGTGGTGTTACCCGTCTTTACCATTAGTTGTCCTGAAGAATGTGGTCGTTGAAGGCTGTCAGTGCATTCTGTACAGCTAACATTTCCTTTTGATTTATGTGCAGGTGCATTTGACTTGGGTTCCATTTGCCCTGAATGCACTTCCCTGCCAGGTGAGCCCCCCCCCCCCATGCATAGTCTGATGCGTCTGTTAAAATTTGGGTGGCAGGCAGTAGTGTGAATGGTAGTCCCCTGTTTTGGTGGCAGGCCTCTGCCCACCAAAGGAACTCTAGGTGTAGGCAAGGTATGACTGGAATCCTTGCTACTAGATCCTGTGAATGTTGACACCATAGGCTTTTGAGATACCATTGTAGTTTCCTCATATGCAGCCTTGCATATGGAATTAGAAGAATGCAGGAGGCCATTAACCCCAAGGCTTGCAGAATTTGCCTTGTAGATAGCTGGGTTTTTGTGGCCACTTGTTTGAAGTAGGTTGCCAAATGAATCCGTTTCTCTGGCGTGAGGGAAGCCATCTGGGGAGTTGTATTCAAGCTTGCTCCCAGGAATGTAATTTGTTGACAGTGTACCAGGTGTGATTTATTTTCGTTTATGGTGTACCCCAGACAAGTCAGTACCCTTTGAACAAAGGCCAGATGATTCAAACGTATGCCCTGGCTTTCTGCTTGAATTAGACAATCGTCCAGGTATGGGTATATTTGAATATTTCTTTGCCTGCATAATGCAATGACTGGAGCTAGGCACTTTGTGAATACCCTGGGTGCAGTAGATAAGCCAAAAGGGCAGTGCAGAGAACTGATAGTGCATGTAGCCTGCTTTGAAGCATAGGTATCTTCTGCAAGACTCCCTGATAGGGATGTGCAGGTATGCCTCTTAAGTCTAGTGTTGCTAACCATGCATCTTTGCCTAGTATAGGAAGCAGCTGGTGAAGCGTCAGCATTTTGAATTTTGAAATCACCAGGAAGGTGTTTAGAGTAGAAAGGTCCAGGATAGGACGCCATGTATTGCCTTTTCTGGGTACCAGGAAAAGTCTCGAATAGAAAACTTGTCCCTACCAACTGAATAACCTCCGTGTCTATGAGAGAGAGTACTTGATTTTAGGCCGCCGCCCACTGATTTGTGGGTAGAGCTGGCCACCCGCTTGGAGTTGGTAACGTCTGGAAGTGAAATCTGTATCCTTGGGACACTATTTAAAACCCATTTGTCCTGGGTAATGAGTTCCCAGTTTTTGGCCTGCAGACCAATCTTTCCGCCTAAAGGAGCATTCAGTTGGGAAGTGCTTGGAAATTTTAAAAGCAAGTCATTGAGACAGTTTTCCATAGGGGGGAGTCTTACTACTCCCAGATTTGGGTGTGGAAACCCCCGACTGCTTAGTGTTGTGTGCCCCCCGGGACTGAAACCTGGTGTTTCTGCTGTGTCTGGGTTTGGCTTGAGAAGACCTGGAAGGGGCCAGAAAGGACCAATTCTTAGTGGGCCAGTGCCTACTAAATCAAGGAGGCTGAACCTGTAAGAAATCTTTGACAGTTTGCATAGATTTAGCTTTATTTTCCATCCTTTTTAGAACTTCCTCAGCCTTGTTGCCAAACAGGCGTTCCTGATTTAAGGGAGCATCCAACAATTTAGCTTTAACATGATCAGGCAAAGTTTGCTCCTTAAGCCAAGCATGCCTTCTAAGCACAGACCCAATAACAGCAGCCCAGCAAGAGGCCTCTAATGAATCAAATCCACATTGCAAAATATGTTTTCCAACCTGTTCAGCAGAATGCATTAAAATCCTGTAATTCTTTATGTTCAGCACAGTCAGGAATCAACATAATTTTCTGTTTAAGCAACCAATAACATGTTGTTGATACTTTAACATATGAAACTGGCAGTTTATCTGGGCTCCCTCATTTGCTTGTCAACATGTTGAAAATCTTTGGTTCCAATTTCCACCCGTGTGGGTCCATGAGATTTCTGCTTAGTCAGTCTACCAGTGTATTTAGTTTTCTTGGCAGAAATTGAGCTTGTAGATTCACTTGGTAGCTCAAGGCTGTGTTTCACAATGCCATGGCTAGTCTGCAGAGGGGGCAAGAATGAGTACCCCCTGCTTGTTTATGTACCACATAACAGTGGTGTTGCCTGTCTTTACCATTAGTTATCCTGGAAGCATGTGGTCCTTGAAGGCTGTTGGTGCATTCTGTACAGCTAACATTTCCTTTTGATTTATGTGCAGGTGCATTTGACTTGGGTTCCCATTTGCCCTGAATGCACTTCCCTGCCAGGTGAGACCCCCATGCATAGTCTGATGCGTCTGTTAAAATTTGGGCGGCAGGGGGTAGTGTGAATGGTAGTCCCATGTTTTGGTGGCAGGCCTCTGCCCACCAAAGGAACTCTAGGTGTAGGCAAGGTACAAGAGTAAAAAAAGTGTAAACCTTCTTACCCCCATCTATCCAGCGCCCTGAAATCTCTATCACAGGGGGTAGGATTTTTAGCAGTAGATGCCTTAATGCCCTTAGGTCCCTGTGAAATAGTGTCTGGATCCGCAAAAGGATTTCTGAAAATGAACTTGTGAGAATCAGGAACCCTGTAATATCTGTCAAGTTTTCTGGGAGCAGGAGGCAAAGAATCAGGAGCCAAACTAGATTCTAAAAAGGCATCAACAATATCCAGTACAGGAGGTACAGCCAATGGCCTATGCTGAGGCAGGAGTACGAAATCCCCAAGCCTCTTTTTAGAATCAGAAAATTCCTGGCTTTCCCGGTGAAAATGCTCCCGTAGAGCATATAAGGTCTCACCAAAAGAAAAGTCCTCAGGAGGAGAAGCAGAGGGAATAGAGCCCTCTGCATCAGAATCCTCATAAGTAGATAAGGGCAAATCCAGACCATCAGAAGAATCAGAAAAATCAGAATCCTGGTCAGAAGATTCATAAACAGCTTCAGCCGTAGGTCGCTTAGAAGGAGGGGGGGGGGGTTGGCTTCCCCTGATTAGAGTTATAAGATCTTCAGCCATTCTTATTTGTTTTTTAGACCTAGAGGCATGCACATGTGGTTTGGGCATAGGTTTTTTAGGCATGGGTCGAGATTACGGCCTAAATGAAAGAGGCGTTGGTTTAATATGCAAGTCTGTAGGCCTGAATATACCCTCAGAAGCCAGTGCCTGCACAGCAGCTCTAGACCCATCCAAGGTAGAGACATCCGCGGGTTCCACAGCTGAAGCATCTCGCGGCATACCGGACTCTGAATGGGTCTCGGTAGAGGCCTGTGAGTCAGAAGTAGTGGGTATCGGGGCTGCAAAAGCACCTCACTGAGTACCGGCGATCTGGCGATTGGCTTAGGAGAAACGTCGTCGGCAGTTTTCAACCACAGAGGCCTGTCGCTGTCTTTATCTTTACGGTTTTTTTTGGAATCCTGGTAGTCGGAAGGCTAACAGACGACATTTCTGGATAATTAAACAGAGAACTGAAATATTTAGATGCGAAAATATACAGACGACGGATAGTGCGCTGTTTAAATAAAGCACAAAACCTACAGCGAGGTACGTAGTGGTCGGGGCCTAGGCAAGGAATACAGTACAAATGAAAATCTTTGTGAGTTATTTGCTTTCCACAAGTAATGCAATTATTAACTTTTACTGACATCGGAAGGAGCACAAAAAAGTTTCCCCAATGGGGTACTTAGCTTTAGTTGAAGACTTCGGTTCTGAAACTCGAAAACAAAAAATTCAGGAGTCTGCTGACTGGCACTTGCGAACTTGCTTCTGCTTCGGGCACCGCATGACAAGAAAGACTGATTTAATGGTGTCGGCTGCGTGTTTTATACCAGACGACCTGACGTCATTGAAGACAGGACAGCAACCGACGCAGGACCCAAGACTTTGTTAATCAGGCCGACTGAGGGCTACTGCAAAGCAGATAACCCAAATGTAATGACTGCAACAGTGAAACATGAACACCTGGAATTGAGATGTTTAGAAAAGGGTAGGAACAAATTAGAGAGGAAAAAATGGGAACTGTGGGAACAATACATACAGGAGAGGAATGAGGTTTAAAGAAGGCAGGATATGAATGAGCTATATAATGTTTGACTGACAATGATTGGGTAGATAAGTGACGTACAATGTCTGCAGCTAGAGCTGTGTCAATATGGTTTGTGATTTAAAATGCTTGCAACTAGGATTATGTATGATTGCCTAAACCATAAGTGATAATTTAATAAAGATGCTTCTTGTTTAAAAAACAAAAAATAACTGTATGCAGAAATTGGAATAAAATGATTGACTTGCGTGTTTGTCTACAAGACTGAAAAGTAAAGGAAATGGTACGTTTTGTCAAAAGTTAAAATGGTTAATTTGATAATGGGACACACAGAATTTGGATACTTGTCTATGTGGGGGTGGCACAGAAGAGAACTAGGTGGAGAACGGAAATGTACAAAACAGAGGAGGAATACAAGAATGTCAAGTGGCGCTTTCAGCATAAATTGTTTTAAGGCAAGCATGGCTGCCTGAATGCTGAGATTTGGAAGGAGGCTAAGTGATGTGGTAAGTAATAAAGCATGAAACAAAAAAGAAAGCAGAAAATTACAAATGACAGCATGCATTGGTAGAGAGGGTAATGGGTGTAAAAGATGCAATTTACAGAAGTGTTTGACAAAATGGGTGGTTAACATTTTAATATCTCATAGGTTCATAGGTTAGGAAAATATCTTAACCCAAGACTCTAGGTAGACTTGATGTGGGCAAATCCTACATTAACCCAAACGCAAGGCAGGGTTTACTGCTACTATACAATACTGTTAGTTACACAAATGACCTTAAACAATGGCATGGTATCTTCTTTAAGGTTCAGTGGATTTCCTCAGTCTGCTATACCTGGGGGACACCTTGCTATTTGCTGTGCTGGTCATGTACGTGACGGCACTTGAAGAGTACATTGGATACAATGCAATGCATTTTCTGTTACTTTTTTCTAAAAGGGAATCAGGAGTGCAAGTGTACTAAGGTCTATGTGAGGAAGCCTGCAGACTCCCGATGACTCTGTGGTGATTTTTTTTTTGTCAATGTGGAGGGTTTGTCTTCCACCATTCTAATAGCGGACTTTCTGCATCTACAGCTATTTTTTCTTTCAATATCTGCAGCTCCCAGGACACATTACCGTAGACAATGATGCAGTGTCCAATCAGTATATTTTTGCATACTAGTTATCATTTTTGTTCAGGGCGGCCACGGTGGTGCAGCAGTTAGTGTTGCCGGCTTACAGCAAGAGGTTCTCCGGTTCGATCCTCGGCTGGGCTGCCTTCTGTGTGGAGTCTGCATGTCCTCCCTGTGGTCGCGTGGGTTTTCTCCGGGTACTCCGGTTTCCTCCCACATCCCAAAGACATGCTGTAGGTGGACTGGACACTCTAAATTGGCCCTAGGTATGTGTGCGCATGTGTGTGCCTTCTGTGGAAGGTTGGGCACCGGGCTGGCAACTCAACACTGTAAAACTCCACTGCCAATCATGAGCAGACAGGTGAGCAACCTCTAACCGGGAAAAGCTGAAAGTAGTTATCATTTTTGTGCAATGGGATTTAAAGAATTAAGTACCAATCTTTCAGGCACAAAGTAGCTGTCTAGGTGTATCATTAGGATATCATATTCGGAGAGAACTGGCATCACCTGAGCAGTGTAAGTGTCTTTTGCAGGCAAATAGGAAGTGGTGCCTTGTTCAGATACCAATGCAGACTTCTGCAAAACCTGTGTACCAATACCACCAGTGAGCAACAAGAACCCAACTGGCAGCTTCCAGACAGGCCAACAGAGCTGAGAACTGCTGTCTAGACTTGATGAACTGGAGGGACTATTTCCCCACCTAAAGATTAGCAGACACAGGCCTCTAAAAAGCTGATAGGGTTACAGACTCGAACACCATCTGCCAGAGCCATAACTAGGGTGACAAGAAGGGGGTAGCTGCTCTGCGTGCAAGCTGTTAGGGGGCACAATTAGTAGCAGATGTCAGTGGGGCACAAGTGCAGTACTGGTATTGATTTATGAAGCCATGAGGGTTTTGCAGCAGTGTATTTAAAGTTATGACTAAAGTTCAGTCTGTGGTAGTAAATGTAACATGTTCCCTCAAAGTCAGCACCTGTTGTCCCTGCCCTGTGTCCCTGCTGGATGGGTAAACAGGTGCCAACTTTGAGGGAACATGGGAGAAATTCTTGGCTAGGATTATAAGGGCAGGGTGAAACATCAGGGAGAGATTTTTGAGCTGAAGTGGGCTGAAAAAAAAAAGAGTATGAGGTGACCCCTGGACACAATGCTTAACACGCACTGATCTGAGGTAATATTGTCTAGGCTAGTGGGAGGAGGGACAGATTATTCCCAACTGCCTCCAGGGCAGGACGGTCCTTCAGGAGTGCTGGGGGAGCTTCTCCAATAGGGGTTCCTGGAAGTCCTGGTTTTGCGGACCTCCTCTGCGGCAGCTTGTTGTCAAACTCCCTTCCCCGGCTGGCGGAAGAAGATTCCTGTGGAGCATCCTGGAAGAAAGACTGAGATCTACAGAACCGTCTCTTACTATCCCTCTGATTTTTGGAAAAGGATTGTTGGGGAGTAGAGAACTTAAACCCGATCATGGACAGAGTCTTTGCCCTCCTGCTCCCTACAGGTTAAAGTTTCTTTGACCAAAGGGCCAAACAGAGTTGACCTTTCGAAAGGAACGTTAGTGAATGATGCCTTGATGGGTTCTGCAAACCCACAAAGGTGAAGCCAGACATGGAGCCTAATGGCAATGCCAGTGCCAACCTCTCGAGAGGTGGCCTCTACCAATTGGTGAGCAACCTTACAGAGGTGTTAGCTAAGGAAGTCAGAGTAGACAGCTTCAGAGAGACCTATTTGAGAAGCTACTCAGAAAGGGAAGTGGAGAGCTAGGACACCAAGTCCCTTTGCAGCCGGATAAAGTGTGCCATGTAGCTGGTTGCTCTCAGTCCGAAAGTAGCAGAGGCAAAAGTGCAAACATGCGCCTCCTAAAATGGTCAATCACCCGAGACTCCCTGTTTGGAAAGACCATGGAGCTCTATTTGGCGAGCTCCTTTTTGGTAGCTGCAGCCACCACAATAGCCACAGGAACACCCTTGTTCCAAAACCCTCATTTTGGGGGGACTTAGGAACTTATCAGCTTCCTTGGGAACTGGTTCCACTGTGTCCAGCTCTTTCCATGCCCTGGTGGATACCAGCTGGATGAGCTCATTGGCAGGAGGAGATGCCCAGGTAGAAGATGGGTCCATCCTGAAGGCCTTCAGGAACATGGATTCCTTGGAAGACGGGGCAGGAAAGACCAACCACCTAACTGTTGAAGGATCTCGAAGATGTACCCAAAGGACACCTCCTCGGATAGAAGTCTGGGGGACCCAATCTCCTTCCTTGAAATCCAGGTCTTCAATGAGGGACTCTCAAGGGGAGTCCAAGTGCCTCCTCTTGCACATCCTCCACGGTGGTCTCTGGGGAGGACTCGGAAGTAGTAGGGACCCTGATGGGGGCAATGCCTGTCTGAAGGCACTCATGGGAGGGCTGACCCTAGTAGGATGATGAAGTCTCACTGCCCAATGTCCAGCAAGGCTGGGGAGGATCCAGAGTTGAGAGAGGCAGCTGCCCAGCCAGAGATGGTCCTCTCTATCACCTGGAAATCTGATTGGACAAAGCCCCTCCCCACCAACCGCAACAGACCAGGATGGAAGGGGTGACCTCCGCAATGACGTCCCCAGACGATATCGGCCCAATCTCTCCAAAGCAGATGCCCCCAAAGGGAGGGAATGGTCAAAAAGCTCCAGTCCTGATCCCACTCCCTGGTAACCTCTGACCTCACTGGGCCAAGGTGCCGCCAGCTCCAAGGGCAACAGAGCTGTACCCGCCAGGGACCTCAACGGTGTAGGAAGGGAAGCAATGCCCAAACACCACTGGCCTTTCCCTGGGGATGCCCTGACTCTGTGGGACCAATCCCAGATGGGTCGGTCGAGGAGAGAGGACTTCCGTGGATAGCGAAGATACCCTGGGCAAGTGGACAGGGGATGGCAACAAGCCCAGCGCGATTTGGGCCTTGAGAACGCTCCTCATTGTCCTATCCATATATGTGTGGGTCAAACTCCTGGTGGAACGGGAAGATAGTGAGGAATGGCCCAACCTAGCTGAGGGTGTGTGTGTCTCAAGGAGGAGACCTGCTTGAAAGCCCCAGATCTAATCTCCTGAGGTAGGAGACTAGAGATAGCAAAAACCCCCAAAAGGAAACGGGAAAAAAAAGCTACTTATCTGAACCCATTTGCTTGAGCTGCAAGAAGCACATAAAAGGAAATAGCGGCAAAAGAGATCTGAGGGTTGTGGGTAGCAAGAGATCTTGGGAAGGGGAGGAGCATGAGCTCAGGAGCCGCCTTTTTAGTTGTCGGCTCAGATCTGATGTTGAGTCCTACAACCATCTGTGATCAATAATAACACGGACAACATCAGATCATATACTTTAAATAGCAATATGAACAGAGCAAATGCCGCAATTATACAGAATGCTGGTCATGCACTGATCTGAGAGTAACTACACTACCAGGATGTCTAAAGAAAGCTGAGAGATTCCATAAATCACTGGAGTAAGAATTACTACTGCAGTGGTGACTCCATTAGCAGTCTTCACAGCTTCGCGCTGGCTTTCACCACTGCCTTTTCCAGACTTTACAACATTCAGTTTTGGGGGTTGACTGTTACCCATAAACCTTTTTTCTGCCCTACTTAAGACCACCCCATCAAACACATATGCTTTCAGTGCGTATCCCATAACTTTGCACTTTTATTTTTTAAGCAATGAGTCTCAACCAAAAAGGTCCCCCATCAAGGGTGACAATTGTACAAAGCACAAGCTCTGGGCCACTGCATTACTTCTTACTTTCACTTGACTCACCCCTCCATCTACTTCTCATGCAACAGCCAATTTGCTACATATCATATTTTTTTTTGCCCCAGCTATATCTTTAAGTTGTCTATCAGCCTCCTGTAAGTTACAAAAGTAAAAGCCTTGCTGACGGTCCAACTACATGCCCATAACAAGGATCTCATGGTTGCCTCTGTAATGAGTCAAACTGGAACAAGCTGTACTGCTGGTCAGTTCTACCTGTGATTTACAAAGTAATATTGCACACGTGCTTGGAAGTCAGATTCCTTCTCATCTGTCGCTATCCATATGTGTTCTGCCTTCCCAAGCTAGCCATGTCTCTGTTCTTGTGCAAAATTAGAACTGAAGCAGCAGTCAGATATTTCCCTCTAATCTGTAACATAACTGAACGTCTCCCAACCCTTTTCCTGTAACACCATGTCCTGAAAACTTTACCCATATGATCACTGTTGTTCATCTTATCATTTCATCTGGAGGATTCAGTCACTTTCTCATTTGTAAAACATCCAACAGGTCTTCTACGCTGCCAAACTACACATATTACGGTTTCCAAATACAGAGAGAAAAAGCCTCCTGTACAACCACACCTCTAGTTTTAAAACAAATCCAGTCATTACCCATGCATGACATGTTGCATGATAAACAGTGTTCACTACTGCCTCCCCCAGCATCAGCCGTGGTTAGCATTATATCAGTAAATTAAGGTCTCTCACACTGCTTAACTTCAACTTCTTCTGAACTTCAGTTTCCCCACTTGCATTCTAGAGGTGGGCACCTTCCAAGTCATTGCTACATACTTGGTGTGGAGTCATTTAAATATAATATGTACCATATGTGGCTGTCCTGAGCTCTTTTAATTAACTTATTTATTCTTTAACTTCTTATTTAAGGCTGTGAGAGCTTGTCCCAGCAAGGAAAGAGCAGACCAGCAGAGAACCAGTCCACTGTACGATAAATACACACGCACATAAAATGTACACACATCTACAAGACAAGTGATGGTTATCAATCCACCTAAAGGCATGCTTTCAAACACTTGAGGAAACCAGAGCATGCAAAAAAATCCAATATCAACAAAATGGGAAGCGAGACTACACAAAAGGCACCCCAGCCAAGAACTAAACTGGAAAACCAGGGTTATGAAGCAGCAATGCTAACCACTGTAATGATGTGCACCTTCACTGTGAATGCTGCTATACCACAGTCAAAGAAAACACACAAAAAACAAGATCATCACAGCGAGAACATGGCTCATATTATAATATGTAAGCTCTCACAAAAAAATTGTTAATCAAGCCCAGTGTTTCATATTTCAGGATACTCTACACAAACAAGGATAGGTATGCAGAGCCAGCTGCATTCACTACTGTCCACTCATTACACACCCACCTCTTCCAACCGGAAGCCACCCAAAAAGATCTGGAAAACAGCCAAACACAAATCAAATCACGTGAGTGTAACTTACTTATAAAATGTAACATCTGGGAAGAGTTTACATCAAAGTTATTTCAGAGGAACAGTGAAAAGAACATTTGTAGACAAAAATTAAATAATTAAAAATGAAAATAATACAGTGCCATTTAAGCAGGAAATAAAGTGCAGTAAGTCAACAAACACTTGACAATTGTAACATTATCAAAGAAATTCTGAGTAATTGCCAGTTTATAAGTATGGGCAGAGACATGGTTGCTGCCAACATTTCTCAAAATGCTTACAAAATGAACGGGTTTTCAATGAAGCCCCCTACTTAACTCCATGCATCAAAATCTAAGTACACCAAAAGCTTCTCGGGTGACTAACATAAATGGTCTGCAAAACGGTGAACTCCCAATGACAACAGAAACAGCAGGACATTCATATATACAACAGCCCAGCTAACAGATACAGCACACATTTAATGGTTCTGGCTAGATTACTGGGTTTCACTTAACTGTGCTTTTGACATATTGTTTTAACTAATAAGTTTGATAACATACCCATATTAGCTACAAACTGTTCCTGGCTGACAATGCCAGTCATTCTTGGATTTCCAGTCACTTCTTCCTTTGGCAATATATAGAACTGCGCAGTGCTGTTCCGAACAAGAGGGCCAGACCCCACACCAGTCTGACTGTCTAATGAAGCAGCTCGAACAAAAGTAGGTCGCTGGCCCTGAACAGTATGTAGGGTTTTCAAACCTATTGCAAGTCAGATAACATTTAAGTTTACTTTAGCAAACGGAGGAAGTCAATCAAGAACGTAAAAAAAATGTATCAAATGATTTACATAAATGCACATAAGTATATCTTTTTTCCTTTACTTTTAAATGCTGTGTAGTGTTAAACACTTAACTGCAAAACTATAACTTCTGGGTACCTGCCCCAAAATTTACTGATTCTACAGAGACTTTTCAGTTTACACTTTCAGGAATAAAAACAAACTCAATCAATGAAACAACATGAACATCTTCAGCTGTTAATGGTTTGACTAAACACAACTGAGAAAATGGAAGCAGACAAACTTAATTAGAGCAATGTATCAAACTCAGGAAAATGCATTTCTAACATTTTACAGGTTTCTACCTTCAATACTACAGCACCATTCAAAAACTAAAACCAAAAATAAAATACCACTGCCAGAAATTAATCCATGTGAAAGCGCTTACTGATTTGTATTGTGTTTCTCATTATTAAACTTTTTATTTTGCTTTGTGCTGTATTTCTGGATTCGTTAACTTTTTATGTTAGTACCATTCAAAAACTGATGTATGCTGTGATGAAACTTTCAGAAATATGTTAAATAAAATGGAAAACAAAAATTAAAATATTTCTGTCAAACATTAAAAAAAAAGCCACATGTACAGCCTGCCTTTCAGAGAAGCTTGAAGCTGAAAAACTGTCACCCGTGTTTTTTGTACTTCCCTCATTGCATCTAAATGCCAAAAAAACAGCTTTACCAGTTATCCAAATAGGCAAGATCACTTCCATCATCAAAAGCACTGCTCTTCAGTGAACATTGGTGGCAGACAGTATTCCCATCCTGAATCTATAAGGAGTCTGGGGCCTAGATGTAACGCTATTGGTCAGGGTAAACTGCCAGTCCTGCCACAGGATTTAACAAGTGCAGGAGGCCTTGAAGTCCTGATGACCATAAATGTTCCAAAATAAAGGCCCTTAATTTAGTTGAGTGGCAGCCCTTCACTCCTGCATGAAGGCATTCACATTTAGAGGTAAATATGTTCTATAAGGTGTGTTCTAGGTGCTTGAATGTACCTATCTCAAGTGGTGACACACTACCTAAATGCTGCTCACACCCTTTGATCATCTGTCAGGCTAAGCCTTGGGCTTACAATGACAGTAAAAAAACAGCCTGCCTACTACTGGTGATCCTATCTGCTCCCCCAATAAATGACCAAACAAAACTTGGTTGTTCTTTTGCTCCCAAAACATCACCCCCAACAGATAACAGATAAATTAATTGAACTAAAGTCACTTGTGTCCTAATCAGTGCTTTATCATTATGAACCAATGAAGCTGCCTCTTAACTACAGGTCAAAGAAGAAAATTTTCCTTCCCAGCAATGGTTTGAGTCAAGGAACCTGCTATTAAAAGTTATACAATGCCCAGAAAATGCAATGCATGTTTACTATGAAATTACCCTGTACGTTGCCTCTTCTGACTTAAACCCCAAGAAAAAATGCTGGGAAAACAATACACTGATGAAAAAATAAAGCTTCCCGAGGCAAGGGTAAAAAAGGCTGCACATGGACCAATGAACCACAACCAAACTAGAGAAAACTGAAGTAATGTGGAAAGGTACCATTTGAAGTACAAGCAATCACAATAGGACATAAATGTTCAAAAATGCCTAATGCTGAAAACAGTTTTGCAAAGCACAAACAATTAACCAAGGGATTACAAGTAACAATGATATAAAAGACAGTCTCCTTAAGGATCAAGACAGCTACATCTGGATAACAGACAATATTTGGATTCAAAACTGGCATTAACATGACTTTAAACCCATTATCAAAATATTTTTTTATCCTTGCACATCAACAATTGGCTCTATCATTCTCTTATTCTACTGCTTTTACCCAGCTGTAGTGGGAGTAAAACCTGGTTAATGGTGGGTTGTCATCCTGGGAGGTGAAGTGTTTAAGGGCCTATACAACTCCCCCCTTCAGTGGCTGTGTGCAGCTCATCAGAACAGACACTATCATGCCAGGAACAGTGATCTGTGTGCTTACATAAGCACATATATTTGCCTCAGACACGATGTGCTAAATGGTATGCCAAAGTGCAAGTTATCATCCATTCCCACTGAAACATCACAAGTTCTCCACTAGGTGGAAACTGCACAGGGGGGCCAAAACCAACTTCAACTATTTTTTCTGGGCTAGCTCGTTGGAAAAAGGACTTCCTAGTAAAATCTACAGTTTGCCAATCGTGAATTCAGGGCCTCCGCCACTCAATGTATACTAACCTGGCTTAGGAACACAGTTTTTAGAAAATAAATTTCCTTTTGTCTTACAAATGTGAATGGCGGTTTTATTTCTATCAGAGTGCGTGCAAGGACAAGGTGCAAACTGAGTGCGAGAAAAACATAAAAAAAAAAATTAAAAAAAATGGATGGCAGCACTTGCAACACAACACTAGTTTATGTTTGAGCCAAGAGGTATTTACAACTGAGTGGACACTTGGGTATTTCCCATTCCGGTATGTTCATACAGAACTTTTCTTAGAACCTCCAATCTTGGACGAACACAGAAAGCAAATCTTCACTGATGCATACGTAGCAGTGTGCGCAGGCTTTGGGGTGTTCACACGCCACTAAACCCCAGTTTCTGCCCCCCATTTACTGGTGTCTAATTGGGCGGATATATATGTATATATATATATATATATATATATATATATATATATATATAAAAAAAAAAAA
>NC_056746.1:883028739-883056317 GCF_019279795.1 Protopterus annectens | reverse complement strand
ATAAAGAAATGTATGTGAATCAAGAACCCTATAGTATCTGTCTGGCTTAACAGGAGCTGGTGGCAGAGTCTGGAGATAGACTGGAGTCTGGAGATACATCATCTACAATGTCTAAAACAGGTGGGATAGCAAGGGGCCTGTGCTAAGGCAATAAAAGGAAGTCTCTGAGCCTTTTCTTGGATTCTGAGTAATCTTGGCTCTCCCAGTGGAAATGCTCCTTCATAGTATGCAGTGTCTCCCCAAAAGAATAATCCTCAGGAGGAGAGGCTGAAGGGATAGATTCTTCAGCATCAGAGTCCTCACAGAGAGGAAGAGAATATTCCTGTTCAGAGGAGAAATCAGAGGAAATGGAAATCTGGTCTGAAGATTCGTATTCTAACTCTTGCCTAGGCCTCTTATCAGGAGGGGGATGGGAACCCCTGATCAAAGTAATTAGGTCTTCGGTCATTTTAAGCATCTGTTTTTTAGGCATGGAAGCCTGTCCAGGAGAATGCTGTACCCGTTTCTTTGTCTTTAGAGCTGCTTTAGTCTTTGCCTATGAAGCTGAACTCTGTTTCACATATAACTGTGTAGACCTGAAAACACCCTCAGAAGCCGATGCCTGCTCAGCGGCTCCAGACCCATCTGAGGGAATAGTTTCCGAGTGTCCAATACCTTGAGTTTCCAGTGGCCTAGTCGGCTCCACGTGGGAGTCGGACGTGGCCTGTGGCTCTGAGGTAGCAGGTGTCAGGGGCTGCGAAAGCGCCTCACTGAGAACTGGCGAAGCGGCGACAGGCCTAGCAGAAGCCTCATAGGTTCATAGGTTCATACTAGGCTATCTGCCCGAGGGCATTTACAAGCCTAGCCCATAGTTTTGTGGCTTACGCCACCCCTTTAGTATGGGGAACTATACCCATTATTTTGCTGTGCCTCTGTTGAGCAGTGACACTGAGGTAATCCCTGGGGTATATCTGCGATCTCCCATCCATTGGTCAAGATTTCTCTTGAACAAGGCCAGCGAGGTGCTCTGCCTCACATATACCGGGATTTTATTCCACAGCATAGGGGAGTCTTTGGGTGATGAATCTATCCCTCCAGCACGTCCTATTAATAGCCGTGTCGAGGTTTAAGTCTCCCGCCCTTGTGACTCTGCCGGATCTAGATTTTTGAGGTGAAGCATATTCATCAAAGCTGGGTTTGACATGGCCTTGTATGTTAGGCAAAGGTCACCTCTGAGCAAGCGATGCGACTGAATAGAGCTGGAGTTCTTTCAGTCGGGCAGCATAGGACAGATGTTTGAGACCCTTTATCCTTTGGTGAGGAACTTTTGTGGCCTCTCCAGCTGCTGCAAGTGTCGGGTCAGATACATTCCGAATGGGGCATTGTACTCAATCATTGGTCTGATGAGTGATGAGTATAGGAGACTATGACCTCCCTTGATCTAGATGAGAATCCCTTCATGATAAGGTGGGCAATGTAGAAGGTCTTCCTAACTACTTTAGCTACATGGGTGTCGAATGACAGACTACTATCAACCTGGGTCCCCAGGTCCCTGATAACTTCTTCTGTGCTCAGTGGATTGCCACCTATTTGGTAGCTAGGGGTAACCTTGTTTTTTCGAAGGGTATGACTATGCATTTTTGGCATTTAACTTTAGGCCATGGCTCTGGCACCAGTTATCTGTTTCTGTGAGACCCTTCTGAAGGATATCTGTGTCAGATGTGTTTTCTACTATGGCCCAGTTTGCAGTCATCTGCAAACTTTGTCAGCTATAACCCTCCTGTGTTTGCTTGTACTGGAAAAGTAGATGCCAAACAAGAGTGGGCCCAGGACTGAGCCCTGTGGTACACCACTTGTGACAGGCTTTGAGTCTGACATGGCGCCAGCAACTCTGACCCTGTGGGTTCTGTCACTCAGCCAGTTGGCAACCCATCTTGTGATGTATGGGTTAACATTTAAGCTGATGAGTTTTTCAATGATACCCGAGTGGGGTATTGTATCGAAGGCCTTCGCCAGATCGAGGTAGGCTGTATGGACTGCCTTTCCCTCATCAATGGCTTTGGTGACTGTTTCGAAAAAGTCAACCAAGTTTAGAAGGCATGATCTGCCTTTGACAAAGCCAAACTGGGATGGATCCAAAGTCTGCAAATTCCCTATGTCTTTATTTATGAGGTCCATTATGATCCTCTCCATGGCTTTGCAGATAAGGCTTGTCAAGCTCATGGGCCGGTAATTTCCAGGGTCGGTGGAGGCCTCGTCTGTTTTGGATCTCGGATGCCTGTCCTTTTTTTTTCTTTGCGCTTTTTATAAACTCCAGTAGTCGGCTGTTCCGATGGCATTATATAATTAAATCCTCTGCCAAAGTAATGGAATGCAAAATCGTACCAATGCTTAATAGTGCGTTGGTTAAATCTAGCACAAAACCGACAGCTAGCAATGTTATGGTCAGGGCCTAGGCAAGGAATACAGTAAGAATGAAAATCCTTATGAGGTATTTGCTTCCCACAAGAAATACAATTATTAACTTTTTCTGACATCGGTCTGGAGCAAGAAAACAGTTTCCCCAACGGGGTACTTAGCTTTAATAAAGACTTCGGATCTGAAATTCGAATTTGAAAAACTCAGGAGTCGGCCAACCGGCAGTTGCGAACTGCTTTTGCTTCGGGCACCGCACGGCAAGAAAGACTGAAGAAAATGGCGTCGGATGCATCTTTTATACCCCTGGCGCACTGACGTCAGGGAAGAGGCGACAGCAACCGACGCCAGACCTAGACTTTGGAATTCAGGCCGACTGAGGGTAGCCTGCCAGCAGGATAACCCAATTGTAATGACTGCAACAGTGAAACGCGAAGAACATCTAAGGAAATTATTTTTTGAGCTGGGATATTGAATAAGACTTGCTGAGACACAGCAAAGCCTTCTAAAATAACTGGAGATGTGGACCTTTACAAACGGGAAGGAGCAAATTACAAAGAAATGAATAAAATGTGTGGGAATAATGCATGCAGAATAACGTTGAGGAGGAGGACTGAGGTTTAATGGAAGGCAGGAACTAAGCAAGTTATGCAATGCTGGCATGAATGATTATTAAAAAGAATGTATAATGCATGAAAATAGTGAAAAATGTTAATATGGTTTGTTTTCTATTAATATGTGTGTACCTACGTCACTGTTTAAAATGAGAGAATTTAATGACAGCTTACTATTTAAAAAAAAAAAATAAGGAAGTGTATATAACTCGGACAAATCTGCATTTTGCTGTAACAAGGCTACACTGTATGTTAGATGTCACATGGCCCTTTCTTTGTCTGCTACTACCACTGCAGTAAATAGTGCAGATGCATCCAGAACGTCTCCTTTGTCTCTTTGTTGCAATACCTTTTATGAAAGGACTAGATGAAACAGAAAGAACCTGTTAAATGTGCCCTAAAATCTGGACACAAACATCCTCACCTGATTTCCATGGTGCAATGGATGGATGGAGCCCTTACTATGACCAAGACAACCAGATACTGATTATGACATGGGATGACCCTAGCTCCGCCCGGTTAGGACATACCAAAAGCCTCCCTAGTGTGCAAGGCCAGTGTACATGATGCAGCAGGCTGTTCCACTCCACTACCCCTGACCAACTAGCCACTGATGTGGTTCCAGCCCTAGGGGATAGTACTGGGATCACTGCAGGAAAAATGGTGCAGCTGGGTAGCTGATGGTCAGCTTAAGGCACTTGGGGGGGGGGGGGGGCATCCTCAAATTATTTGAATATAATGGACTCCTGGCATTACATCTTAGCTACCTAAATAACATCACGTATCCTTCCACAAAAGCCCACAAATGTAGTGGCAAGTACAGAAAACTCCAAGAACATCCACATGTTGACCACAATTTGATACAGGAATGGTTAAGCAAAGGTGAACAAACCAAAGAATGAAATGGTAGCCCAAGGCAGAGGGCGGATTACATGCTGGTTTACAAAATATATAGAAAAAGTGAGAGAAATACATATGCAGTTCTGTAAAACAGAACTGGAAACAACTGCACATCTTATTGCTGGCTGTAACATACTCATATCTGAGGACCCGTATACTAAAAGGCACAATAATATGGCAAGACTGTTGCATTTGGGATTGTGCAAACACTAATATAGAAGTAGCTGAAAAGCACTAGAACCACAAACCATAAAGCATTACTAACAACTACGTTTGGAATACATGGTATTACCCTACACCAACAGTTGGGACAACAGATATAAGAAGACTAGATGCAGTAGTCAAAGAAAAAACAGACAAATGTAGCATTAATCACTGAAATTGCTAAACCCAGCAAATATAGCGTCTTACTTAGAGAGAGGCAAGGTCATAAATTATCAGGATTTGCAAGCAAAACTGACAGCAAGCTGCTCAGCTCCAACAGCAGTAGGAGCAACAAGACAAAGAATTTATATGCATACTTAAAATATATCAATACATGTTAAAGTTATGAAGAACTGCAGGAGGTGGCAATTCTGGGCATATGCAAGTGCTGAGAAGAGCGCATGGCAAACACTGACGACTGAAACAAATACTAATTTTGTTAATTCTACCTATACCCTAATTTTAGGAATGGCATCATTTCTAGCTACGGTATTAGAAACCACATCATTTGGAAAAATTAAAAAGGAAGAACATTTTGAGTTGGCTGTGGAATGGTAACTAGGTTAGGTCACAGCTTTGAAACTGTGGTATGCAATGTTTAAGTTACTCCTACAGTTACGTAAAGAGGGCGTTATTTGTGATTTGGATCTGAGATCATCCCTTTCAGTTAATGGGGTAAAGAAAAGGGGGAGGTACACAGCTTAAAAGCTTACATGTGAGACATGCTAAAAACAGTGTGCATCTCTGTTATGCTGGCTACTAATTTACTTTGCTTAGCACAAAGCCCTGCAGAATGGAATCTGCAAACAGAGAGCTTGCCCTAGAAGCAATGTAAGGTCTGTAGTTTTACGAAAAGGTATGGACTAGTGACTAAACAGCTGCCTCAAAATTTGCCTCCTCAGTAAGAACTATTCCTACGATATACCTGCTGCTGTGGGGTCTCTCAAACTTTCCCAACTTTTCATGATGACAGTAACAGAACAAAAACTGTCAGCTTGGAAACTTGTTTTTCCCTCTTTCTTGATTCAAAAGGACACAAACAAGTAATCTAAGTTTTACTAAATCAATTTGAAATAAAAAGAAATACTATATAAACACATGTACATACCTTAAACACATTTAACATTAGAAAAAGATGAAAATAATGCATTGGCTAATCATTCTTTTAATTTTTACAAGATTATGGTTGCAGGTGAAGTGTCCAGTAATTCTGAAGGGTTAAATATACAGATGGAAAATAAGTAACTGAGGTGGCAAGTTTTATTAAGGCTGACAAGTTCCTGGGTTTAAATGATTTTCTTAATATTAAATGTTTGTTAAAAGTGAAACAACCGTATTAAAAGAAAATATATAAAATATAGTGGTTTATGGGTACTTTGCTTAAGGTGTACACATTTAATCATTTTGAACTGATGTAATAGTTTCAATTAAAATATTTTTCTTATTTTGAACAGATTTAATAGTTTCAATTAAAAATACAATCTAGTTAATTATCAAAATGAAATCAACTGATGAAATCACATGATTTACATAATAAGCTATAAAGGAGGCAAGCATTTTGATATTTAAGTTGTTCTGAATGTTTTTTTTTTTTAATAAATGAGAGAAAGAGTCCCCAGTGGGCATACTTACCTACCCAATGGCTAAGGAAGAAGCATGCATCATATTTCTGTCAAACCAGTGATGAAGCAACTATTCGTAACTGGGCTGGTGACAAGACAGTTGGGGTAAATCGCATGTGTACACCCTTTCTGGACAAGATCATACATCGGAAGTACGGCGCAATAGGCAAGTGAAGAGTTTCTGGTATGCTGGCCAGAAATATGTCTATCCCTGACAGAATATTCCTTCTGTAAGTAATACTGCAGCAGTAATCCAAGAAAGGATAGGACTGGATTGTACAATCTGAAAACGTTAAAACTTTAGAAAAAGAGATTACCAACAAAGAAATGGAAGAAAATAATAAGAAGGGAAAATCAGCACCAGCAATAGCTGGAGTAAGTTATAAATATTATGAAGAGAGGAATGAAAATGAATAGAGAACAGAAGAGATGAAGGGAAATTACAGTGGAGTAATTAAGTTTACATGAAAAAAAAAATGGAAAAAAATATTATATATATATATATATATATATATATAAATAATGGAAAATACAGAGTATAAAAATTCATGAAAATAGAAAAAATATGCAGAAATTTTAAGTTGACGTTATAGAAGAAAGGATTTTCAGAACCAAGGGGGAGAGAGGTGAAGAAATATTAACAGGAAAAAATAGTAACAGATATGACTTTGAAAGAAACTAAAAAAAGTAAGGCTATTGAAGTAATATGGCAAATGTGTCTGACAAGGTTACTTGTGAAACAGTGTGAAAGATTCTTAAGAGATATGGAACTGCTGAAAACTTTGTAAGTTACAAAAATGTGTTATGAAATTTTTAGGCGAAAGCTATAGTAAACAAATGAATGGAAAAGAAACATTGAGGAGTTACAGATGCCCCATTAAGTATGCGCCTGCTTGCACTGGTAATGCATGAAATTTAAATGTGTGAATTGAAAGGCACAAAATGGAAGATTGGAAAAGGAATTATAATACTGGTTCGTCTGTCATATGTAGATGATTCAGTGATTGTGGCAAAAAATAATTTTTGGAGAACTAAAGTAGTGGTGGTACTACTGAAGGAATTGAACAAAAGCTGGGTTACAATTAAATAAGGAAAATGCTTTGTGAAACAAAGCAAATATGTGGAACATATTACACTTGGAAGTAGTCTATTAGAAATGAAATTTGAAAATATGAAAATGCAATACAATAAGGTGAAATAATGCTTGCAGAAAAACTTGCAACCATGGTGGACAATTTTAACAAGTCATTTAACAAAAAAGTATATAGGATGAATACATATTAAAACATTAGCATATTTGATGGCATTTACATGCTTCTAGCAAAACATGGAGGAAAAAGAACTTTATCTGGGGATAAAGATCAAGTCGAGTAAGACTTCCAAAATGGCTTCACAGTGATCAACAGCTTAATTTCAGCTCTCTGAGAAAGAAAGCAGAAATTGATAAACAACAGCCAGTGAAATGGTCATTATGGGTAAAAGTTGGTCACTGGATACTAAGTACACTGTATGCCAGCAAAGAAATTTAGAGAACCAGAAAGAAAATCAACCAGAAAAGGTGAAAAGAAAATGAATAGGAAGAATCCTGTAGCTGTTTTTTTTTTCCTCAATAAACATCTTTGTTAAATCATCACGTATGACATAGGCAATCTTACATTTATATAAATGAAAAACAAACATTGACACCACTTTAGTTGCAAACATTATACATCACTTATAATCTATCCAGTCATTCTCAGTTAAGCTATAGGGCTCATTCAAATTCTGCCTCTTAAACCTCATTCCTTCTCCACATATACTGTTCACGCAATTCCCATTTTTTCCTATGTAGTTTGCTCCTTCCCTTTTCTAAAGATCCCAAATCCAGTTGTTTTATCTCTGCTGCTACATTCACTACTTCTAGTAAAGTTGGTGTACACTGAATTCCATTTTCTAGTAAGTGCTTTTTTGGCAACCACCATAATTAGACCCACCAAGGCTTTAATATGTCTAGGCAACTCCGATTCAGTATCCTAGCTCAAAAAATCATCTCCCCCATCAATCCAATTCACTCGCATTGCATCTCCAACAGAGCAGTCTGCAGGGAATCCCTTAAATCTGCCAGCTCATTACACTCCCAAAAGAATATGTTCCCACCCACCTCTTTCTTGCCCATCACACCTCCAACATTTGCTGTCTACCGGAGGAAAAAGTCTACTTGGGGGATAAAAATACCCATGTCAAGACTTACAGGCAAAGATTATAAATCTTCTAGACTTTGTTGCATATTTGGCAGCTATACATATACCCCCCTAGTGTCTCATTGTGAATTGCTTATCCAGTTTCTCATCCCAATCCATACAAAGCTCCAATTATTGACTCATGCAATCATAAAATATTTTATATGGTTTACTAATTATTCTTTTTTTAATGGCAGCTTCTGTTCTAGGCTCTATGAAAGAATCTATCAGTGCTGATCTTTCATTTAGGACCCCCCATTACTTTCCCTTTGCTTATACTCTATCACGGACAAGGAAGGCAATCTCTAACCTGCAGTCTAAATAAATTATTAGCCTCTTCTCATTCTACCACCTTTCCCTTTCTAGTTATTTGCTCCCAATACCTTGGTTCCTTTGCCAGTTTTCTGCAATAAATTCCAGCCTGTCTTGCCCACTATCTGTATCCCTAGCCAGTGTCATCCATTTTGGCAGAATCCCTTTTCTCCATTCTCATACTGCTTTAGTTCTTGGAATACTCCCTGCTATTTTATGAATACAATACTCTCTGATTTTTGTTGTTCTCCTCAAGAGTCTGCATCCAAAATCCCAATCTCTCCTTATTTCTTGAGCTTTCCCCCTTGTTTTATCCTCATTCCCTTCTACTTTGAATTATAGCTTTCTGCTTGTGCTATGTATAAGAGCCTCAACTGTGTTGCTCTAAAACAGCCTCCCAAAATGGGTAATCCTAGTCCACCTTGTTCCACTGAAAGAATCAACTTATCCCACTTGACCCTTGCTGTCTTCCCTTCCCACAAAGTCCTTCAACTCTAATTGCTAATCACAGCTTCGCCTCTGGTTGACAAAAATATGCCTGACCTGTGTAAGACTAAAGGGACTAAACATTTTAACTGCTTGTATCTTAGTATCCATATTCATATAACAAAGCTTTCTGTTTCTCAATTTTTGTATCATCATCTGTTTAGTCTCTTCCCGCATATACTTAGCTGCCTCAACAGAGGTGTTTCTAATCAGTACTCCTAAATACTTCATTTTATCATGTCCACATAAATATGGATATTGTTGGTCCAATTCATGTGTTGGTACATAATTTACCACTATTGCCCATGTTTTAGCTTCATTAATTTTGTATCCCAAGAAGATACGAAATGGTTTTAGAAAGGTCCACAACACTAATGTCCCTTTCTGGTTTTGTCATGTAAAAAATAGTATCATCTGGAAATAGAGCCAGGTTTTCCTAACTACCTTGAATTTCTGAGTCCCTTATTTATTTTATTTTTTGCCAATGGTTATAAACATAATGCAAACAAATGGGAAAGCGAACAACCTTGCCTGATTCCTCTACTCAACAAAAGTTATCTGAGAGGACCCCACCCACTAATTTTCACCTCCGATCCCTCATTTATACTCTTAAGCAACCCCATAATAGTATCAGGGAAAGCAAATGCTTCCATTGCCCTGCTCATGAAGTTCCCGGTCTAATCTATCAAAATGCTTTCTCTGCATCAAGACCGACCTATAACAGTGGTATTTTCTTACATTCTGCTTCCCTCTGGATCATCAATGTCCTGTTAATGTCAAATGTTTGCCTGCCCTCCACAAAACCACACTGATCCATATCTAACAATTTGGGTATCACTTTTCCCATTCTTTTAGCCATTATAGACAAACACTTTATAATCATGGTTTAGTATTGAAATGGGCCTGTATAAAGCTGGAGCCGATGGATCTTTACCCTCCTTCAGGTATTGCCGTTACTACTGCCTTCTTCCAGGATGCTGGTACTTTTTCCTCCTCTTGAAATACTGTTAAACAAAACCTTCCAGATCTTTACCAGTTTTTCCCTCCTAGCATCCAAACTTCTACAGGAATACCATCTTTTCCTCAGTACTTTCCTGTAGATTGGTTATACATAGCCATTTTTATCTCATCTCTTCCTATCCTGTTAGTAATTGAGTCTCATCTACCTATAACCTTGGCATATTTAATTCTTCCATAAACATTTCCATTTGTATCTTTTCTTGATTTCATAACACTTCTGAAATATTACTAATACTTCTACAGAATCTAGTTACCTTCCTTGTTACAGACTCCCTAAGCTTGAACACCCTTTGCACTTTCTGTTGCCAGAGTCTTGTGCTAAAAATTACTGTGGTCTAGAGTCATCAAAAACACTTGCTGAATAGCAATCGTTCTAAACTCATGTACATTATCGAGGTAATCCCTTATTTTCTGTTTAACATTCTGCAATTGCTCCTTTTCTTGTTTTAAGATATTCCCCCTATTTTGTAAAATATTTAACATGTCAGTACCTCTAAATAATACTTACTTCCTTAACCATATATCCCTTTCCTTTCGTTCCATCCTAGTTTTAAACTCCACTTTAATTTTATCCCACTCCCTAGCTACAGTTTCAGAATAAAATTATATCTTTCCTTGTAGCTCCTAAATTATTTCCAAATCCCATTCCTTAAATTCTTCCCTTTCAACAGATAGGTGGGGAAAGTGTCAGTGTCTCATTTTTATTTCACTACCTTGCAGTTTTATTTCAGTTATTATTGAAGCATGACATAAAATCGTTACTGGGTGTGTTTCAAGACCTTCAATTAAATGCACATGTTCATGTGACAGATGAATTCTAACTAGCCTAGCCCAGTTTTTGTATCTTGGAGAATAATACGCAAATTCACTCTGAACTCCTAAAACTGAATTCACATCTTCCACGCCAAACATTTTAATAATTTTCTTCAAAAATCTACCTTCCTTTGTTATATTTTCCCTTCTAGGCCACCCAGACACATCTTTACTGATGCAAACCAAATTCTAGTCTCCACCCATAAGTAATATTTATTGCTGAAAGCTGATTAATTCTCCCAAAATTTTCTTAAGATCCATTATAGCAGTTTCAGGTAGAATGTAAACAATGCAATTGTCCTCCCGTGCCAGTAGCCCCTTAGGACTACAGTAGATATGAAAAGTTAACTCACCCCTGTTAAAATGTCAGGTTTCTGTGATATAAAAAATAAGTCCACAATAAATCACTTCAAAACTTTTCCCACCTTTAATGTGACCTACAACCTGTACAATTGAATTGAAAAACAAACAAATCTGTTTAGGGAAAAAATATAAAAAATAAAAAGCCTACAATACGCTGGTTGCATGTGTGTGCACACCCTTAAAGTAATACTTTGTTGCACGTGCACATCCTTAAACTAATACTTTGTTGAAGTACCTTTTGATTTAATTACAGCAGTCTTCTTGGGTAGGAGTCTCAGCATGGCACATCTTGACTTGGCAATATTTGCCCAGTCTTCCTTGCTAAAGTGCTCCAAATCTGTCAGATTCAGAGGGCATCTCTTGGACACAGCTCTCTTCAGGTCACCCCAGAGATTTTCTATTGGATTTAGGTCTGGGCTATGGCTGGCCCATTTCAAAACTTTAATTTTCTTCTGGTGAAGCCATTCTTTTGTTGATTTGGATGTATACTTGGGATCACTGCCGTGTTGAAAGGTGAAATTCCTCTTCATCTTCAGCTTTCTAGCAGATGCCTGAAGGTTTTGGGTCAAAAGTGACTGGTATTTGGAACTGTTCATACTTCCCTCCACCATGACTAAAGCTCCAGTTCCAGCTGAAGAAAAGCAACCCCAAAGCATAATACTTCCACCACCATGCTTCCCCATGAAGATGGTTTTCTTTTGGTGATGTGAAGTGTTTTTGCACCAAACGTACCTTTTGGAATTGTGGCCAGAAAGTTCAACCATGGCCTCAGACCATAACACATTTTCCCACATGCTTTTGGGAGACTATGTATTGCTTTGCAAATTTTAGCCGGGCCTGGATGTTTTTCTGTGCAAGAAAAAGCTCCTGTCTTGCAAACCTACCCCATAGCCCAGACGTATGGAGAATACAGCAGATTCTTGTCACATGAAGTACACAACCAGTACTTGCCAGAAATTCCTGCAGCTCCTTCAGTGTTGCTGTAGGTCTTTTGGCAGCCTCCCTGACCAGTTTTCATCTAGTCTTTTCATCAATTTTGGAAGGGCGTCCAGTTCTTTGCAACATCACTGTTTTCCCATATTTTCTCCACTTTTTGATGACTGTCTTCACTTTGTTCCATGGTATATCTAATGCTGTGGAAAATTTTTTGTACCCTTCTCCTGATGGATACCTTTCAACAATGAGATCCCTTTGATGCTTTTTAAGCTCCCTGCGAACCATGGCTTTTGCTGCAACAGGCAACTGTGTAAATGTCAGGAAAATCCTACAAGCACAGCTGAACTTTATTTGGGGTTAATCAGTCTCTAATTGATGGCAGGTGTGTACCCAAGACTGAATGTTGTAATTAAATTAAAAGGTGCTTCAACAAAGAATTAGTTTAAGGGTGTGTACACTTATGCAGCCAGTGTATTGTACATTTTTTTTATTTTTTCCCCTAACAGATTTGTTTTTCAACTGAATTCCACAGGTTACAGGTCAAATTAAAGGTGGGAAAATTTTTGAAACGATTTATTCTGGTTTCATTTTTTTATATCACAAAAAAACTGACATTTTAACAGGGGTGTATAAACATTTTATAACCGCTGTATATATCTTCCATTATCTTTTTTCCCTCTTCTATCACTATTGGAGCTCATCTTGCAATTAATATAAGTACTCCTCTTTTCCTTTGCCCCACATATTCTGTTGAATAGCCATCCTGAAAACCTTTATCAGATTTACAAGTTCAGTTTTTTCGAGGTGTTTCTCCTATAGCACAGCTATTTGAACTCTACATTTTTTTTAAATATAGTTCACTACTCTCTTTTTATATTGACCTGCAAGACAATTCAGACTGACAGACAGAGAAAGCATCATTTGCTTATATAGTTATTCCCACCTTTTATGTACAACTGCTTTTTTGTTAAATGTCTAGTTCTAACTTTTATGTTACATGCATATACTGTTCGACAGGTTGGTCTTTTTTACAGTTGTTTCTTGTCGTATTCATTTGCACCTATGCCACATCTTATATGTTTTTTGAAAGCCCACAAACAGAGCCAAGCCCCTAAAACCTATTAACTTAATTACACACAAAACTAACCCCCCAAAAAAACCTATTAACAACATACAAAACTATGTACATTGTCAAATATGAATTTTTTTACTTTCTAATAACAAAAGTTCTAGGTTGATAGCCACACGACAGGCTAGAGTTAAACAAAAAGAAAGGTTATTTATGCTAAGACACATGGTACAGCCTGTGCTATTACTAAGTGCTATATTGATTTTGTTTATCTTTATAGCACTCCCAGCTGAGAAAACACTTGCATGCTTTCAGTAAACACTTTCTCCAAGCCATTTCTCTATCAAATTGTCTCCTAGTAACATGCAAACCAGACAAAACTGTTAAGGGTACCTTGCTTACCAGGAAAAAAGCCTTACAATATTCAATTTTCTTTTTCATTTATATGCTTTATAATAAACATGTTACTGGATAACGTCTAGGGTCTTAACCCAGTCATTTCCTTATGCAAGCATAGGAAAAGGCACACATTTTTCTTTTGCCATACTCTCTTAACCAGACCACCGCCCCGCCCCGCCCCCCCCCTTTTTTTTTTTTTTTTTTAACACTGCAGTGCCTACAAATACAGTTCTTAAAACTGAACAAAGAAAAAAAAGAGAAGGGAGGAGGAAAAAAAAACACCTGTTTATATTGGTATCCCCAATGCATTTAAAAATACTGAGAACTTTACTTCAAGTCTAGTAGGTTTTGTGTTGACGTTAAAGCTCTCACAGCTGGGAAAAACCCTGATTGCATTCAGAAAACACTGTCCTAGCCTCCAGTTTCTCTATCAGATTGTCTGCATGGACACAAGAACCAGACAGACTGTAACCATGGAAACATAAAAACCAGCAGCAGAATTGCTACTAAGTATACATGCATTTTCTAGAAAAAAGCCTCATTATGTTCAATATTCTTTTTCATTTACTTGCTCTCTTAAAACTAATCAATCTAAGGCCCTTAATCCAGTCATTTCCCTATGCAAAAATGAAAAAAGCACATTAATTTTAACTTTGTCATGCCTTTTTAACCAGGATCTTTTATCTTTGCATTGCCTATATTTCTCCAAATTGTACAAGAACAGAGAAGAGGGGAGAAAGAAAAATAACAGCACCCATTTACAATCCCCATTGCAAAGAAAAATGTACCTCACAAATACAGTACTAAGAAAAGAAAAAAATTCTTTACTTATGGTTAGTTTTCTCCCAGCCTTCCCCTCCCCAAAGCATTTTTCTAAACATTAATGACATGAAATAGGGCATATACTATAGAGTCCCCCACAAATAACAAATTTTGAAAAAGTCCAATACTTCCAGATTGATTTTCTTGTTCTGTCATATTTCACAAATTATTGCAATGTAATCCCACATTAAGTTACTGCTTTTACGATTGTCCTCAGTCACCCAAATCCTGTCTCTGCTTCGTTTCCAAAGTAATCTTGATTCCCCTAGTCAACTCTTTTGCTCCCTTCCTTCTCTCCAACATTTTCCGTTGATATATGGGAAAAAGTTTCACAGGTAGTGTCTCTGAGGCCTTTATTACCAGAGGAACAAGAAGCAGAAAATCCTTCTGTTTCACGACTCACTTTTTGTCGGACAAACTATTTCTTCCTTAGCATGCACTTCAAAAAATGATTTTCTCCCTCCAGGAAAGAATACTTTAACAGTTGGAATCTCACACCTGCATCTCGACATTTCCTGAACAGCAGAATGCACTTTACTCCTCTTTTGCCTGGTGTACAATGAGCAATCATTATCCACAAACACTCTGTCTCCCACTTTTAGCATTTTGTTCTTCTGCCACAGCTTTGTCAGAATCAACTCCTCCTACTGCTAGGATTGCATCTTTATTACTAAAGGTCTAGGTTGCTTTCTTACAGCTATGTTTGGAGCATACGCGTGATGCCCTTTCAACTAACAACCCCTGCTGTGGAATACCAATCCAGTTGCTTATTTGTGCTTTCATAAAACTAATGGTCTATTCCTTCCAGCTTCTCTGGTACAGCTGAAAATCTCAGTTTTTCCCTATATGCTCTGTCCTCTAATTCTATTTTTTTTTAAAACATCCCTTCCTGAGCAATCTCATATTCAAGCCAGCCTTTTCTTCATTTTGACCTCTGATTTTTGCAGCTTTGTTATCTCATCTGAATATCTGTTAAAGCTTCATCCATTTTTTCCAGCTTTTTTTTGTTTGTGATGATATACTCCATCGGTATTTTATTTTAACCAGCTGTCTTGCATCTTCCTGTAGGTTATTGGAAGTCATGTCTGAAGATTGCACTGCTTTTTGCTGAACAGCTGCAGATCTTTCCCCAGTCAGTGTTTCTTCCTCACTTTTTGCAGCTGGATTTTCCAGGTCTTCTGTATTTATTCCTGGCATCCAGGCAGTACACTTAGCCAGTTACTGAAATTTACCCATAAACACAGGTCTACTGGCCTTCTCTGTTGAGTTTCCATTTTCAAACTGGGAGAGCTAGAAACAAGCTGTTACTCAGTGTGCAGCCATACTAGAAGTCCGATCCTGTAGATGTTCAACAAAAAGCAGTCTAAGCTTTGGCTTTGGTGTAAGAGGTGGCTTCCAATAATTTAAAGGACAAAGTAAATAAACTGCACTAAGATGCGATTAAAATAAATGAAAGAGAAGGAATATATCAACTCAGATGCTGAAAAAAAAATTAGATGAAGCTTTAAGTAGCTATTCAGATGATAAAATGAGGAAAAGACAGGCTGAGTATGAAACTTTTCAAAATTAGTTATTTAAAAAAAATGGCAGTGTTAGAAGACAAAGCATGCAGGGAAATCTGAGATTTTTTGCTGTCCCACAGAAATTGGAAGGAACAGTATTTTATGAAAGCACAATTAAGCAACTGAACCTGTATTCTACAGCAGAATTAAATGAAAGGTCAAATCAAGTGTTTGCTCCAAACTTGGCCATGAGAAACCAGCCAAGGCCTACATTAATAAAAATGCAATCATACCAGCAGAAAGAACTGATCCTGACAAAACTGTGGCAGACGAGAAGTATTAAAAATTAGAGGCGGCATAGGTTTGTGAAAAATGACTCTTCACTAGTCAGAAGACAGGCAATCTTATCCCAGCAATATGGGAGTGTTGAGAGGCAGGGGAGATTCAAGCTGCTATTGCCAGCTGTCTTTACAATATTTTTCTAGGAGGACCAAATACTTTTTTATGCAGAACAGGCTTAAGAGGAAATAAAGGAGCTTATCCAAAAAAAAAACAGAAGGGAACTCTGCTTCTCATTCTTTTGATAATAAAGCTCATAGAAGCAGACTCTGCCAATGAAACCTTTTCTGAAGTTCCAAAGAAAAAATGCTGGAGACAAAAAAAGCACAGCAGTTAACTAGAAGAATCAGGAGAACCTTTGATTTGAATCAAAGTCTAGCGCTGGGAGATGGAAATGATCAGGATGAAGACCAGCAACACTGAAATTAGTGAAAAAATAGACTATAAAGCATCAGTCAAATTTGTGAAATATGGCTTTACAAGAAAACGTTGCTGAGAAAGCCTGGACTTTTGCAGACTTTGTTAAACTTGTGGACAGACTGTAAAGCATTTACCATTAATGTTTAGGAAAGTAAAAAAAACTGCAACTATAGCAATGATTTTACTACTACTTGTATAAAACATTTTATGATATAAACTGCATGTTATATAGTAAAGCAGTTTTCTGTAGTATGTATCGGGGTATATTAAATGTGTGTGTGTGGGGATTCAGTGACTGCTGTACATGTCAAAGATATTAATGTAAACAAGTACATATTAAGAAATATAGGCTTTACAGTACATCAAGAGAGGAAGTCTGGAGAGAAGCAATATTAAGTAAATATGCTGTAATTATGGACTGCTGGTGTGATCTATGGTGTTAAAAATGCATTGACTATACTACACTAAATACAGAATCAAGAGAATTTATAATTTTTTCAAGGGTGGATATCTATATTTATGCCATTGGCATAAGCTATACACTGGGATCAAAGGAAAAGGGGAGTAACAAAACCAATTGCTAAAGGGACTCCAATAGCGACATAAGATGGGGGGGGGGGACAGTAGATTTGTGGCAGTAAGGGGCCACTGGCAAGGACGCAGGATAACATTGGCACCAAATACTGCTACTAGGGAGCATAAGAAATTATCAGGTTTGAAAAATAAAGTGATGAAAACATACAATGTCCTTGCATCTGCTAAGATATTAGCTTGTTTCACCCATTAGCAAACATTCTTGGAGGGGAGTCAGGAAGTCTACAACTGAAAGCAATTGGTAGTTTCTGTTAAGGGAATTTTAAAGATTCCTCCATTCATCTGCAGAAATGTTCTGTTTTTTTTTCTCATTGATGACTACTTTACATGGTGATGAGCTGACTGCAGGTGCAAACAATTAATGCTGAGAGTTCTGAACATTCTTTGCAGAGATAAATATAAAATTTAAAGGTACAACAGCAAATAGTACAGTGAAAAAGTTGGAAATTATGTTAAGTGAATCACAGATAGCAACCTCGGTAGTAGCCTGAATACTTCAATGCATTCAATAGAACAGTGCACAATTTAGCTTTATTTGAAGACCGCCATGGCTTTTTTTCTCAGCAGGGTTAAACTTTAATGTTTTCTGAAAACATACAATCGGTTTTTCACATCTAGGAGGGGGACAAATAGGAAAAGAACGACATATATCAGCGTAAGTGGGAACACAGACTAACATGTGCTTTAGCATGGGTAACCATAATTTTAGGCTTAGCAATGCTTGTGGGCACAACTGTCAAATTCAGGACAATTGTTTCAATCTAGAGAGTTTAACTTCAGTTTTTGAACATGTACATAGTTCTGTCCATTTGTTCCAAGTTAATAAGGAAGGGGTGTTCTGAAAATGTATAAAATTTTCCGTTTGAGGGTTTTTATTAAAATAAAACATCTTGAAAAAAGTGACATAGGCTCAAATGAAAATGAGAAAAACATACACATCAGACTGCCAAACACTGCATGCACGCAAGACAAATGTTGGAAAGGCACAAAAAATGCCACAAATAATAGGTGGGAACAGCAGCTTTTTATCATAACGGATATGCTATCCATATTACCTTGGAATTTAAATGACCTCACAGGTATAGACAAAAAGGAAAGTACTGAATTATATTAAGAAATGCAGAGTGCAAACAGAAATGCTGAAGGAAATGCTTTAAGAAAGAAATGAGCATGTGAGTTTGACCAAAAATATTTCAGGATGGATATTCACCGGAATATTAAGTTGGATAATGCTGGCATGTATTGATACTCCACCAAAAACTGCTATTATAAAGCATAATAAAACTTAGGGAGAAATAATCAGCTTTCAACAGGGAGTAGTACATATGGCTGGGGACTGGAACTTGAAATGCAATACAGAGAATGCATCAGGGTGACCTAAAAGAGAAAATAGGTTCATAGGTAGGTACTAGGCTATCTGCCCGAAAGCATTTGGAAGCCTAGCCGGAATGTGTTGGCTTTCGCCACCCCCTTAGATTAGTTCCCTGTGCCTCTGTCCAGTAGAGCCAATGAAGTGATCCGCGGGGTAATCTTTCTGTTTCCCAACCACTCGTCAAGGTTTCTCTTGACTGTTAGCAAAGAGTTCTGCCTAATATAGATTGGAATCTTGTTCGAGAGCATGGGAAGTCTCTGGGACAGGAATCTATCCCTCCAGCACATCCTATTTATTGTTATGGTGAGGTTAGATTTTATTTATTTTATTTTAACATTTGTTGACCGGGAGTGTCCGACTAGGTTCCACAGATCCTGTTTTCAGGGGAGGCCCGGGGAGAAATGCTCCAGAAGCATGTCTTTAGAATGTGGGAGGAAATCGGAGTGCCCGGAGGAAACCCATGCAAACGCAGGGAGATCATGCAAACTCCACACCGAAGGCACCCCAGCCGAGAATCGAACCGGAGAACCTCTTGCTGTGAGGCAAGAACATTAACCGCTGCACCACTGCACCGCCCAGGGAGAAATAATCAGCTTTCAACAGGGAGTAGTACATATGGCTATGTGGCCCACCACTACAATGCCCAATTTGGGATGTACCTTACAAGACACCTACAACAGCTAGATCCCTAGAGCGTGTGGCTCGAGGGAATATGGTTTTCTTTAGGTTCACAGGTTGGTACTAGGCTATCAGCCCTAGGGCCTATACAAGCCTAGCCATAACAATTCCCTGGCTATTTCTTCCCACACTATTTACTTCCCTGGACCCCTGTCTACCAGGGCGACTGACGTGATCCCTGGGGTGAATTTCCTTTCTCCCATCCAATCATTTTGTTTCTCCCATCCAATCGAGCAGCATGTCCATCTATTCTGGGTTGGACATGGCCTTGTACGTCAGGCAGAGATCACCTCTGAGTAATCGGTATGCAACAGTGTACAGATGGAGTTTCTTCAGTCGAGCTGCATAGGGCCATCTGCTTGAGGCCAGTGATCCTCTTGGTGAGGTACTTCTGTGGTCTTTCCAGCTGTTGCAAGGGTCTTGTAAGATACATCCCAAATGGGGCATTGTACTCTATGATGGGTCTGAGGAGTGATGCGTAGAGGAGCACAATGACCTCTTTTGATCTGGATGCAAACCCTTTTGTGATTAGGTGGGCCACATAGGATTTTCTAAGCACTTTGGCAATGTGATTATCAACGGAGAGATTACCATCTACTTAGGTCCCCAGATCCCTTATTACATCTTCCATATTTAGGGGGATACCACCTATGTGGTAGTTTGTAGGTACTTTGTTTTTTCCAAAGGGGATGACTATGCACTTTTTGGCATTTAGCTTGAGGTCATGGTTTTGACATCAGGTATCTGTCACAGTGAGACCATTTTGGAGGATGCCTGTTGTCAGCCGGAGAGTCAATTATAAGACCTAGTTTGCAGTCATCTGCGAACTTGCTCAGCCATAAACATCCTGAGCTTGCCTATACCTCTGTGAAGTATATGCCGCACAGGAGGGGTCCTAGGACTGAGCCCTGGGGAAATCCACTTGTAACCGGTTTAGAGTCAGACCTACCTCCTGCAACTCTTATGTGGGTTCTGTCCTTGACCACTTGGCAACCCATCTCGTGATGTAGGGGTTTATGTTCAGGCTGATGAAATTGTCTACAATACCAGAATGGGTAATGGTGTCGAAGGCCTTTGTGAAATCTAGGTAGGCTATGTGGTCCACCTTTCCCTCGTCTATAGCCTTGGTAACTGTCTCAAAGAAGTCCACCAGGTTTAGGAGGCATGATCTGCCCCTTAAACCCGAATTGTGTAGGGTCCAGTGTTTGGAGGTTCCCAATGTCTCGGTTAATGACATCCATGATGATGCGCTCCATAGCCTTGCAGACTAAGCTAGTCAGGCTTATAGGGCGATAGTTCCCGGGGTCTGTTGTGGCTCCACGTTTGTGGAGCGGGATAACCGCTGTTGTGTGCCACTATATGGGTACATAGCCTTTGGAGAGGCGGAGTTTGAGCAGTGTGTTTAGGTGAGGGGTTAAGTTCATCTTTGAGCTTGTGTAGGACGCAGCCTGGGACACCGTCCGGTCCCACTGATGCTGTGTTTTTGGCTTTGGAGAGGGCTGTTTTAACCTGAGTGTCTGTGATTTCAGGGGCACTACATTCTTCCGGTATGCTTATAGGCCCTTTTGGGGGTGAGAGGGGGGTGAAGTTTGCACTGAACCTGTCTGCCAGGATGTTGGCGATATCGGTTGGTTCAGTGTATTTTGTGCCATTCTGCACTAACTCCGAGCAGATCTGAGAATTGCCACTTAGATTCTTGACAGCTAGAGAATGCCTTGTGGTTATCCTTGGAGTCCTTGGCAATTTTTCTTTCGAATCTAGCCTTGGATGATTTTATAAGGGATCGTAGTTTCTTGCTGATACTGATCAGGAATGTCTTCCCTTCTTGGGATTTTACTCTTTTCTGTACTAGTTTCCTCCTTTTATTGTATAGCTTGTTTATGGCAGGGGTCCACCACACTTGTTTCCTTTTCTTGGAGGAGCAAGTCATGGTTTTGCTTTGGATAGCACAATCCATGCATTCTTGTAGGTGCCCGTAGAGTGCATTAGCAAAGGATTTTGCAGCTTGGGCAGCGTTATCCATTAGCATGGGGGCTTTGAAACTTTCAACCTCGGTCTTAACTAATGTGAAGTTTGCTTTTGAAAGTTTTTTCACAGCGGTTTCTTTGACCGGGGGTGGGGGCGGAATGTGGACATAGAGTGATTTGTTTATGGTCAGACATAACCAGCAAGGGGTTAACCTCCGGTGTGGAACACCGGTCACCCATGTTGGTGATGACCAGGTCCACTATGTTGTCATCTCTGGTGAGGGTGTTGACCAGTTGATAGAGGGCGTTTGAGTTCATAAATTATAGGAAATGTTGGGCAAGGGAGTTAGTACTTGAGTAGTTCTCCCAGTTAACGTTTGAGTAAGTGAAATCACCCAATATCAGGGTGTTTGGTAGGAACTTTGTTTCCCAGTGTTTCTGAAAATGCGGAATGGGGGTCCTGGGACATGGTGGGTGATCTGTAGCAAGCCACAATTTGAACTGTAGTTTTGCCCGTTGTTAGTTGCACGTGGATGATCGCTGAAGCACCGTGCTGTGCCACTATAACCTGGAGGTGTGGGTATCCTTGATGAATATGGATACGCCCTCACCTTTTGTATTTCGGTCTGGGTTTTGTGGCCAAAATGTATGGTATGAGTTGTAGCCTGGTAGTGCTGGGGTGCTCTCTGGAGCCTTAAACCAAGTTTCTGTTAATGCACATATATCGATTTTCTCCATACTGAGGAGTGCCTTGACTGAGTGCATTTTGAGGTTTAGACTTCTGGCATCGAGTAGCAATTACCCTAAGTTTTTTGTTACTTATGCAATTTACGGCAGTGGGTTTGTCTTTGAGCCTTGCCTAAAAAAAGCATTATAGGGGTGGCAAAAGCCTTAGCCAGTATTCGAAAGCCTAAGGGTGACAGGTGCAAGCAGTCTCTAGTGAAGCAGCGTGGCTTGTCGAGCATGTCATCCCAGGCTGGCAGACACTGGATCCCCTTTGAATGACACCACAAGCATAGCCAATTGCTGAAATTGATAATTTTTTCTTTATACCGTGGTATCATTCTTGGTGACGGCAGGATGCTACTCAAGGTCAGGGTCGTACCGGCCTGGGCTACATGATCAGAGAGCTCTTCCATGTCTCTTTTCATGTAGTCTAGGGAGGTACAGCTTAGGTCATTCATACAAACATGGACAATGACAGAGTCATTTGTGTTTGTACTTCTTCTGGAGTGACCTGAGTGCTTGTGTTATGTGGCGGAGCCTGGCATCTGACAGGAAGCTAACATAACCTTCTCCTTGTTCAGCCTGGTGAGTGGGACGTCAGTATGCCTGACTATAGAGTCACCTATTACTAGTGTGTTGGGTATGTTATTTTGCCTTAAGGACTGTGGCTGTGTGGCACACTGGTTTTGTGAAGTATGTGTTTCATGGTTTCTGTTGGTGGGGCGGAGGTTGCTTGGGTGCCTGCTTTGGAGGTCTCTGTTGTTTTTGAGATTTTTATTTAGAGCCGCAAAGTATGTCTTCTTGTATTTGTATGTTTTTTGCCGGTGCTGGTTTCATAGGTCTATGTGAGACTGGTGGTGTGATGCAAGTAATTCCCTTCTCCTTTTGACTGTCTGGTCCAGTCTTGGGTTGAGAGAGCTTAACCTCCAGTTTGGCTATATAATTGCATCTCTTACATGTGTTACAGTCACCCTGAGTTGACATTGTTCTTGTAAAAGCACCCTTGAAATTTCACCAATACCTAACTGCACACAGGGCAACTAGTTTGCAGTGACGAGCACTGCGCCCAGAGATCCAAACCAGATACTTCTGAAATGACGTTATATTCTCACTCCACCATCTAATACATAAATAAATAAATGAAAAAAAAAGGTCTGTTGCCATGGATCTGAACTTTCCCACTATCTCCGTTGCCAGCTTGGCGGATATGGGCATCCTGAGGCAATGTAGAAACTGCCGCAAGTTTACTGAGGACCATTTAATTCTCAAACAAGCTGATATGGTATGTGAGATGTATTTACACAATGTCACTGGAAACAAAGCTCTCATATAAAACTACTCCTAATGTCAATAAGGCTGTCAGTACTACACATGTTGCACCTATCACACACAATTCAAAGCAGACATATAGACCCACATACTTAAATGTAACCTTCAAAATCTCAAAGATGTCCTAGACGAAATACATAAAATACCCTCAGGAGCCCTGAATGCACTCCATCAAAACACCCACATCAGTATGTACAGCCACATCTCATGAAGCCTCTACTTCTAATCCTACAGGTCAAGCCACAGCACAATCCAACATTCTGGTCATTGGAGACTCCACTGTGTGAGACACTGATGGTGAATAAAGAGAAGGTAACAGTCAGTGGTTTATCAGGGGTCACGATCCACCACATTATGGACCCACTAAAGTCACTGGACCACAAGTACCAGTATGACTCGATTGCAGTCTAAGTGGATGTAAATGACCTGAGACATACCTCCTCAGACTATATAAAGGCAGACATCATGGAGCTCTCAGAATGTGTCCTGGTATTAGCCTAGTATTCAGCAGCATTTTACCCTCTCCAAGGATGATGCCACAATACTAACAGAAGATGACCAACAACTGGCTTAGATTCTGGTGTCATTCTAAGGGGGTGCAATATTTGTCAACATGGAAGGAGATGGTCAACAGACCACTCTGCTTTGCCAGAGATGTTCTGTACGTCTCTCCTCTAGGTTTTTGAATATTAGGTAAACACACTGTCCTCCCCCAGTGCCTTTTTTTAGGCAATGCCAAAATGAAAGAACTTCCAACACAGCAAATCAAAACCAAGAAAATCTACAGGTGTTATGGCTCAATGCTAACAGTAAAAAAAAACTCCACTCCCTAAAAACTCTCATCACCCTAGAGAATGCAGACATCTGTGCGGTCACAGAGACATGGCTTAAAGCCACAGAGAGCACACCACCAGTGTAAGGCTAAACTGCCTTTCACACCTTAAGATCAGCTACTACACAGATAAGGACTAAAGGTGGAGAAGTTACGATTAACATAAAATAAAGATAATTCAAGGCTGATCAAACAGGGCAATGTATATCAGCTTCTCCACATTCAAATCACCATAGGTAAAATCCCATACCACCGCCTTGCAAACTACAGGTCTCCCTCTATGACCCAAGAAACCCATAACATGTATTTAATTTACTGGAAACACTTGCCATCTAACCCAGTATCATATTCATGGGTGATGTTAAATACCCCAGTAATAATTGGGAATCATGTATGACACCAAATGTACTGGCACAAGAGACTCCTGGATTTAGTAAAAACAAACTTCCTGGACCAGAATATACACGAACCAGAGGTGCAAACATACTGGAACTGGGCTTCAATAATATGGGAAAGTGCTATACATCCCCTAGTGTAATGTCTTCACTGGAAAGGTCAGACCACAAAATGGACTCCTTTGAAGTAAAAATAAGACCTATAAGCCCAGCTAACCCTGCAATATTCAGGAACTACTCTGAGGATAACTTCTTACTACTATCTGATAACATGGCAAAATTTCAAGCCTATATAAACTCTGAGAACACTGCTGCCTACATGGAACTGCTCATAGAAACCATATATAAGCATGTTAATAAGTACATAGATGCAGCTGTAACAAACAGGAAGTACAGAATAAAGAAAAAAGCCAACCCTGGTGGAATTACAGTAACAATAGGCTGCATTATAGAAGGAACAAAGCCATGGCAAAAATTAGGCAATGCAGCACCTAGCAATATAAAACTAAACAAACAACTTGAAGGTCAAAAAGTCTAGCAGGCCAAGGACAACAAGGAATTCTTTAGCTCAGTCTGTAACCTCAAAGGCGATACACGTTTGTGTTCAGAGTTCATTATTAAGCCACCTTTAAGACAGAAGCTATAGCAAACTTACTGGACAACAAATTCAGCTCCAACTTTACCACCCCCCCATATCAACCTTCCTCTCAGGAAATACCATCAAATACAACTTCCCCAGCTATCACTATGGAACAGGTCCTTAATGCTCTCTCCAAGGCCAACACTGCATCAATGGGAACAGATAATACCCCTGGATGTCTTCTAAACAGAATGAACTATGATGTATCAGGTCCTCAGGAATACTTGTTTAACTCCAGCCTCCAAACATGCATCTTGCCTCATAAATGGAAAACAGCAACAGTCATCCCTCAGCACAAAGGAGAACCAGCTATGTCTCATTAGTGATGGAAGTGATCTATAATGATATAGTAAACCTCCAAACAATGGACTCAACACAATTTGGTGTTGTCAAGAGCAGGTCATGCCTTGTAACCTGCTGGACTTCTTTGAGAAGGTTACCAAAGCAATGGATGAGGGCAAAACTGTTCAGATTGCCTACCTTGACCCGGCCAAGGGATTAGAAACAAACTCACTTGGGCATTGACAAACTCGAGAGGTTAAGTATAAATCCTTCTGTCACTCAGTGGATAGCTCACAGAAATGACTCAATTAAAAACTGGGGAGTCCACCTCTATAAAAAGCCCAGTAACAAGAAGTCTCTCTGAAGTCAAGGCTAATGTCAATGGCCTCTGGCTGACTAAATTTGCAGATGACTGCAACTTAGGAAAGGTCAAAGAATCCCCCACTGGCGCAAATGTTCTCCAGGAAAGGCTGACACAAATAACTGTCAGAGCCATGAACTAAAACTAAACACCAAGAAATGCATAACAGTATCCTTCCGGAAGTAATCCACCCCTGGCAACTATCATATTAGCAAACACACCTCAAATAGGTGACCTAGTAGTCAGGGTCTTTGGGGGAGACATGCAGTAACCTAAACTTTGACCATCAATTATCTACAGTAGTAAATAAATCATTCTTTGTTGTGCAACTCAAATGAAGGTACAACATCTAGGTTAAAGAAAGTGGTACTTTTCCATCAGGGCAACACTTCTAATAAGCGCTTTCCATTATCCGGCCAACATAGAAAAAGTAACTCTCAAACAAAATGATAAATGTGCGGTTTAAAATGTTCACAAGACTGAGATGAATACTTAAATGAACAATTTAGGGAGCCCATATACATTTGCATCAGAAAGGCATCAACAGAGAAGCAAGACAACAAAGTTACACTAGTTGCCCTCTGTGCCATGACAATCAGAAATGACTAGTGCAGACATTTCACTTAAGTAATTATTGGAAAACTTTATGCAGAGCCTTACAGATTGAATGATACATACCTACACTTCTTGCAGTCGCTTTAAGACACAATCTACATTTCTACCCCGTAAGGATAGACTCGTTAACTGCGCTAGAATACTTTAAGTTTATGAATTTTACAATAAAATAATGTAAAATTACTTAAATTTGTAGGTGACGTGCAATACAGTTTGCACTTTATGATGATTTCAAATGTTTAAGCTGCATGCATTTTATTTCATGCATGGATTAAAAGCAATTCGGATAGTCAATACCCATTTTTAATAAGTATCAAGAAAATAACATACTTGAGGAAATGAAGCAATACTGGCGTCATGTGTCTCAGTTTCTCCAGTCTTTTGGCATAACTGTACCAACCAACTCCTAGAAACAGATTGTTGTAGTTTGGGACTTAAATGCTAATCAGAAATTGTTAGGTCAATACGTTTGAAAACGAGAGAGTACGACTGACAAGGTGTATAAAATTTGTTTTCATAAGTGTGGTGCTGTTGCAGCACCAGCTTGGTATATGGTACTGTACTATCTGCACTGTGTGCATTCCTATGGCAACACTACACACTTGAAAAACTGAGTTAGTAGCATATAGAGAAAAGATCAATACATTTAAACCTGTACCACACAATACTGTGAGATCACTGCGAGCGCCTGGTAATATTCCAAGCACTCATTTTGAAGTATTGTCCCAATAATGGAAAAGTACCGAGAAAGTTACTGTTCCACTGTATTAGGCATTCATTAGACCTATCATTGAGTACAATGCCCCTTTGGTATGTACCTACACAGGCATATCCAACTGGAGCATCTACAGAGTTTCCTCACTAAGAATACAGGGTGCAAGTAAAACATCCTATACAGACCGCCATAAGCCCTATCCCTGTATTGTCTTCCACTGGCTGTTGACGGGAGATCTATGCAAAGCAAACAAGGCATTGCCAGACCCCATTCTAATGGATTTCCTGCATATCTACAAAACAAACAGCACCAGTACTACCCATTCTAAAGACTTAAACCTTGCCTGTGATACAAACAGGACCTGATGGAGAGACAGTTATATATCCAAGGGCCTACCCCTTCTCTGAACAGGCTCCCCATCCATGTGAAACAAAGGTCCTTCCTAACACAATTCAAGTGCAACTGAATGGAGAATAGGAAATTCATCCCTAGTTTGGGACCCATGTGTTTAATGGACACAAGCAGCTTGTAAACATGTCATCTCCTATGCACTGTTTGTAAACATGTCATCTACTAGGCCCTGTTTGTAAACATTTCATCTCCCAGGCCCCTGCTTACACTTATCAAGGACATCATAA
>NC_056746.1:882633739-882688739 GCF_019279795.1 Protopterus annectens | reverse complement strand
CTCCATTATGTTCTATTCCTTCATTTAAATATAAACTTCTAGACCATTACTCATTCCATACATCTCCTACAACTGTAACATGCTGCATTTTAATAAACTCCTCTCTCTCAGCCTACAGTAATAGCCTGCGACACATGAATCTTTTGGTAAAACACAAGGCAATGTTTCTCATTACAATGTACAGCTAAAATTCAAGAAACAGTTTCCCAAATTATGCACTTCTTACCTGTAAGATCATGACTTGTGATGAAGCTCTCTGTTGCAGGATGAAAAGCCCTCTCAACCGCTGTGACACGTCTTGCTACACAAATCATGCAGGATTGCAAGTCTATAAACAAGAGAGATATCAGACATTAAATAAAAAATCTCAACCTGAACTACAATGGTGGTACACGTGGTTAAATCAACTTGAATCACGATTGCGTTTTTTCTTAAAATATTTAAGTTCAGTTACCCTAACAATAATGGTACATGCATATGAAATCAAACTGAACTATGATGGTGTACACAAAACTCTATGTAACACAATAATTCAAGCATTTAAAATTTATCAGCCTGAGGTACAATGATATAGACGCTTAAACAACTTCAGTAAAAATGGTACAATAATTTAAAAATCAACCCGAATTTCAGTGAACCATGCTTTTAAAAAAACAGATTAAATCTCAATTACAGAAGTTCTCAACCTTAACTGCAATGTTTTTAAAAATTGATAAACCTAAATTACAATATATGCATTTAAATTACAACAAATGCAACTAAAACTAACCAATATTAAGTAAAATAGAGTCTCAAACAACCACATTACTAAACTGCAAGAATGTGCTTACTCAGAAGTAAAAGGTCTTAGAATACTTCATAAGCAGACTGTTCCCATGTTAGGCATTCATGAGCAAAGTTCATCCAAGAAGGTTTCACATTCTACATTTACGTCTAAACTCTGCAAACCTCTTATATGAAGACAACAATCTTACAGCCAACTATTTTTTCAAATAACGACAAATATACATTCATCCTTGAATCACGTTTCTGTCAAAGGCTGGCAGAAACCTGAATGTACATCAAAGATGCAAATTATTTTGGATAACTTCCACTAGAATCTTTAATATACTTATTTTTTAAGTGGGTTCCAAAATACAGCAGAGTATTCTAAAAGTGACTGACCAAACTAGTGATCAAGGTACACAAAATATCCCTGTGGCTTAAGAGAGCTTACTGAATAGCACAGGATTTTATACAGCTTAATATACACTATCAAACAGAGGGCTTAACATTCAGATTTCAGTTCCATTACCAGTCAGTTCACCCATAGCAAACAAACGAAAGTTATGGACTTATAACAATACAGACCTTCCTCGTCCAGGACTGTTTACTTCAGATGGACTTGGCTGTCGCCGACAGCACAAACTCAGCATCTTCAAGCTTTCCTCTAAAGCTCAAGCTAATCTCCTCAATCCCATAATGCACCTTGCTTCCCTTTCTTCACCAGACTGAGCTTGCTACCAGACTTGGTCACTAGGAAATACACAGCACTCCTCTGTCTCAAAAAGGGTTACAACCCTTGCTTCCCCTAAAGGTCTCAGGTAATGCTGAATAGTCCAGTACGGGCAGGACAGAAATTTATTTTATTTAAGTTTGATAACCAGGGAAGTCCACTGGGCCAAGAAGAGCCCGTTTTCAGTGGAGGCCCTGGAAGAAAAGCTCCACAATAATTGCAAGTTACATTTCACATGTTAGAAAAGGACATAGTTCATATACAGCTAATTAAATGTTTACAGATAAGCTCCATGATATTTGTAACTGGCTTGTAACAATGTTACAAAAATGAAAAGACATAATTCAATACAGAAATTTCACCATTTACATAAAGTGAATATTTTTGTTATAAACTCAGTTGTAGGTTTAACATTTCAAAATATACAGCTTCTAGCCATTAGTAGGTTAGGAAAATATTATGCATGGAGAGGGTAATAGTATATTTGGGACTGGAGAATATAGTACAAGGTATTAGAGAGAAAATTAGTTTTTAGTAGGGGAGGGATTGTTTTGGGTGGGATGAAGTAACAGAGTAGCCGGATGAGTCAGTGCAAGGTCGAATGGGGGGGAGGGGTTAAGTTGGAGTGTGGCAACGGCATTCCGACTTGGAAGAAAGATGAGAAAGTAGCTAAGATTTGAAATGTGTACGGTTAGGTAGGTTGCATAGGTGTGTGGGGAGAGAGTTCCACTGTTTACCTAAGGAGTGGGACAGCATTAGATGTCCAAGAGGTCGTGCAGGTTTGTGGACCCGACGGAGATTTTGGATCTGAGTGAGCGGTTGGGAATGTAAGGTTTTAAGGAAGTAGAGAGAGCTGGGCAGTTGGCAGATTTAAAGATGAGCTTGTGGGCAATGGTGAGTTGTAGGTAACTGAGGTAGTTGGGCAGTTCAAGCCAGTTGAGGGTGAAGTGGGAGTGGCAGTGGTGGGATGAGTTTTTTGAATTGGTTGCAAATTTGGAGATCTTATGGTAGCAGGATTCAAGTTTGGACTGAAGGCCAAGATGGAGATGGGTGAAAAGTGGGGCACCATACATAAGGGAGGGGAGTATGAAGATGCAAAAGTTTGACGGGTAGAGGGGCTTAGGAAGTGGTTGTGCCTGTAAAGGAGACCTAACTTTTGGTGGATTTTCTTAATTGTGGAGTGGATTTGGGTGTCAAATTTTAGTTCTACATCAATAATTATGCCAAGAAGCCTGGTGCTGGGAAATATTTCAAGGAGGGTGTTGTTTTGGCTCTGTATGGTGAATGTGGATTTTGTCAATGGAGTTTTTGGTAGGGGAAAAAACACTAGTTTGGTTTTGCTTGCATTTAGTGCATCCAAGTTTCTGTTTTGGAGAAGGCTAGCTGGGTTTTTGCTAGGAGCTTGGAGGTGGAGAAAGCTGAGCAGATGTTTGTTGAGTCATCTGCATATTGGATAAGTGAATCTGGGATGGATTGGTTTGGTGAAAGTTGTTAATAGGTTGAATTGAAGAAGGCCAAGAACAGAACCCTGTGGGACACCTGTGGGTGTGGGAAGGAAGGGGGAGGTTGAAGTTTTCCATTGGACATCTTGTTGGCGGTTTGACAAGTAGCTGGGAAACCAGGCAATGGTGATGGGAGAGAGGTGTAAGGTGGAGAGTTGGGATATAAGCAGGGTGTGTGAAATGGTGTAAAAGGCATTTGACAGATATAGGAAGATGTGGATACAAACTTGCTTGAGTCGCATTCAAGGTTTATGGTTTCAAGAAAGGAAAGAAGGGCAGTCATGGTGCTGTAGCCACGGCAGAAGCCATGTTGGGTAGGGGAGAGGAGATTTAGTGTTAGGTGTGCCATAAGTTGTGCTTGTATTGTGTTCTCTAGTATTTTAGAAAGAGGGGAAAGGATGGCAATAGTCCTGAAGTTGGTGGCATCAGTATTTTTGCCACCTTTGTGGAGGGGGATGATGTAAGCATGGTGCCAGATAGAAGGGACGTATGATTCTTGTATGGATCTATTCATAAGAATAGAGATGGGATAGGCAATGCTGTCCGCAGACTGTGAGGAAGGTGGGTGAAAGGTTGTCGGGTGCATTGCAAAAGGGTTTGAGGTTGAGAAGTCTTTTTATAGTACTTGTGGGACAGGCTTCAAGCAGAAGGATGCGGATGAAGGTTGATTGGGGTGGTGGTTGGGACAGGAGGGGGTGGGAAGGAGGCTGATAGTTTAGCTATGCAGTCTACGAAGAATGAGTTGAACTGGCTGGCTGTTTTAAGGTTGGAGAGGTTGGGGTCTGGGCAGGGGTTTTCTTTGTTGCCCTGATGCAGCATGGATTTGATGAAGTCCCAGAATTTTTGGGGATTTGTTGAATGCTAGGACTGGAGTTTGGAGTAGTGGACTTTGTAGTCTTTAATTATTAGTTTTTTTGCGGGGTTTAGTAGTTGCTTATACTCTAAGAGGGTATTAGGGTTTTTATGTTTTTGATATTGTTTCCATTTTTTGTCCCTTTGGTGCAAGGCTAGTTTAGTATCTTTTGATACCCCTGGGCAAGGATTGGTTTTGATGCGTTTGGTTCGATGGGGGGGGGGCTTGCTGATTGAGAAGAGTTAGGAATGAGTGGTTAAAGTAGGAAACGGCATCATCTAGAGGAAGAGTTTTTATAGGGGACCAGTCAGTATGCTTTAAGCATTCGGAGAAAGTTAGAGGGTTGAAAGAGGAGAGGTTGTGGGTTTGTATGTAGTGGTGTTGTTTATGCAGTGGAGATGGGAGACAGTCGGCAAAGGCTGGTAGGTGATCACTGAGAGTATCAGGTAATGTTCCGGCTTTGGTGATAAAGTTTGGGTGAGGTGTTAGGATCCAGTCAATGATGGTACCAGGAGGTAACATCTTTACTTGGTCTGGCTGGAGAATGTATTAGCTGGGGGAAGTTGTACAGGTTGTTTGTGTGGGACGGGGCTTCAGATTTAATAGTATTCCAGTTGAGGATGGCATCACAGAGTATATAGGTTTCAATTTTTACACTGGTGGAGAACCAGGACAGGATGTGGTCAAGAGTTTTGATATCACCAGGGGGAATACAGACGGCAGCAATACATATGGACTTGTGGTTGTTTATTTTTAGTCTTCTTTCTTCTTCTTCTTTCATCTTTTGCTGGTTAGGGGTTGCCACAGTGGATCATCTTGTCCACTCATGATTGCCAGTGGAGTTTTTTACGGTGTCGAGTTGCCAGCCTGGCGCCCAGCCTTCCACAGAAGGCACACACGCACACTTAGGGCCAATATAGAGTGTCAAATCCACCTACTGCATGTCTTTGGGATGTGGGAGGAAACCCATGCGACCACAGGGAGGACATGCAGACTCCGCACAGAAGGCACCCCAGCAAAGAATTGAACCAGAGTACCTCTTGCTGTGAGGCGACAACGCTAACCTCTGCACCAACCTATTATAATTTCAGCATTGGCAAAGGTTGGTATTTTATTGGAGTAGGGAGAAATCAGCAAGAAGACAGAATGAGGGAAGGTACGTTAAAGTGAATACACATGGATTATTAAAATCTACTGTTATGGTAAATGCACAAGTTTCAATATTTTACGTGATCCAATCTATCCACTTCAAAATGCCAGAGGCCCTAAAGGTCTGTCTTGGAAGGCATCATGAGAGAATAACGTGGATGCTAACTTAAAGACCTAGAAAGTACAGTTGTGTACACTTACCATAAATGTAGATGTTAGAGTGTATTCACTGTTGCAGTTATCAAATTTGGGTTACCTGCTTGCAGTAGCCCTCAGTCGGCCTGATTATCAAAATCTTGGGTCCTGTGTCGGTTGCTGTTTCATCTTCCATGAAGTCAGGTACTCAGGGGTATAAAGTATGCAACCGACACCATTACATCAGTTTTTCTTGCCCCAGATGTCAGGTGCCCCCATAATGGGAAGCAATTACATATACAAGGTTACACCTCCAACAAAAAAGCAAATACACTAAAAAGTTTTAAACATAGTAAGCAAAAATACAGGTATAGCCAATAGAAGTCAGGGGGCTGGAGGGGAGGGTAACTAGGACTGCAACAGTGAATACACTCGAACAACTACATTTATGGTAAGTGTACAGACCTGTACTATGTTCTTCGTGTTTCACTGTTGCAGTCATTACATTTGGGTAGATTCCCAAAGCTAAGGATGGGAGGTGGAAATTAGACAGCATTAGGACCAGCTATAAGGCCCTGCAAGACTGCAGTGGCACAGCGAGCTCTGGATTTAGAGAAAACTGACAAATGGTAATGCTTGGTGAAAGTAATGCTTGGTGAAATTATGTACAGAACTCCAGGTAGCAGCTTCTAGGATGTCCCTGGTAGGGACACCTCTGAGAAAGGCTGTAGAGGTAGATGCAGCCCTGGTTGAATGTGGTCTTATCCCCTGTAGGATAGGTTTTCCATGGTGCTTATAGCAGAAATTAATGCAATAGACTATCCATTTAGAAATGGTTTGCTTTGAAATGGCCTTCCCCTCTGCCCCTGCAGCAAATGCCACCAGCAGCTGTTCAGTTTTCCTGAGAGGTTTAGTCCTGTCCAAGTAAAATCTAAGTTGTCTGTTCACATCTAAGGAGTGCAGTATACGCTCCCCTTTGTTCTGTGGGTTACAAAAAAAGGTTGGCAAATGAACGGACTGATTAAGAGCCACACTGGATACTACCTTGGGCATGAAAGAGGAACTGGTCCTGAGGGACACCCTGTCTGCAACAAAGATGGTGAAATGCTCCACTGCCATAAGGGCCTGTAATGTAGACACCCTTCTTGCTGAAGTGATGGATAAAAGGAAGGCTGTATTCCAAGAAATGAATTTCAACTCTGCACTTGCAGCTGGCTCAAAAGGAGGTAGAGTGAGTTTTTCCAATGCAAAGTTAAGGTCCCAGACTGGAGCTGGGGATCTCCTGGGTGGTCTTAATGTTCTGTTGTAATGAGCTGAAATGGCTGAGGCATGAATTTTGATGGAGGAAAATGAAAGGCCCTTGTAAAGCATCTCAGTTAAGTATTGAAAAATATGAGGTAAATTGGGCGCTGCTGTGCCCATCCCCCAAGTTTGGTTCCAGGAACAGAATCTTTTCCATTTTTCAGCATAAGATTATCTAGTACTAGGCCTACATGCCTCCCAGAATGACATCCAACACTTGTTTACTGATGGATGGTAACAGAGATCAGGTAATTAGCCAGGCTGCCAGGTTCAGGGTTTGAAGCTGAGGGTGCAGAATCTGGCCCTCCTGCAGGGACAGCAGGGAAGGGGTCTGAGGCAGGTGCCATGGTGCCAGCTGTGACACACTGCACAAGAGGGGGTACACCAGTGTTGGCGTGGCCAGTCTGGTGCAATCAGTATCATCTTTGGTTTGTCCTGTTTGATCTTTAGTAGTACCTTGGAGAGGAGGCAGACGGGGAAAGGCATAAACTGATAGACTTTTCCAGAAGGACAGAGCATCCACTTTCCAAGCTTGTTTGTGGAGAGTCCTTGTGCAGAATTTGCCCAATTGGTAGTTTTTGGGGTGAGGCAAACAGGTCTATATCTTGGGCTCCCCCATTTGTTTGTGTGGGTCCATAAGATTTCTGCTCAGTTCGTCTGCCAGTGTATTTAGCTTTCTTGGCAGGAATTGAGCCTGTAGGTGCACTTGGTAGCTCAAGGCTGTGTTCCACAGAACCATGGCTAGTCTGCAGAGACTGTATGAGTGGGTTCCCCCTGGTTGTTTATGTACCACATAATGGTTTTGCCCATCTTTACCATTAATTGTCCTGGAAGAATGTGGTCCTTGAAGGCTGTCAGAGCATTCTGTACAGCTAACATTTCTTTTTGATTGATATGTGGGTGCATTTGACTTGGGTTCCATTTGCCCTGAATGCACTTCCCTGCCATGTGAGCCCCCCATGCATAGTCTGATGAGTCTGTTGTTAAGGTTTGGGCAGCAGGGGGTAGAGTGAATGGCAGTCCCTTGTTTTGGTGGCAGGCCTCTGCCCACCAAAGGAACTGTAACTGTAGGCAAGGTATGACAGGAATCATTGCTTCTAGATTCTGAGAATATTGACACCATAGGCTTTTTAGATACCATTGTAGTTTCTTCATATGCAGTCTTGCATATGGAATTAGGAGAATGCAGGAGGCCATGAACCCAAAGACTTGCAGTATTTGTCTTGCAGATAGAGCAGGGTCTTTGTAGCCATTAGTTTGAAGTAAGCTGTCAAATGAACTTGTTTCTCTGGCGTGAGGAAAGCCATCTGGGAAGTTGTGTACAAGCTTGCTCCCAGGAATACAATTTGTTGGTAGGGTACAAGATGTGATTTTTTTTTCGTTTATGGTGTACCCCAGAGAAGCTAGCACCTTTCGTCCAAATGCCAGATGATTCAAAAGAATGTCCTGGCTTTCTGTCTGAATTAGACAATCATCCAGGCATGTGTATATCTGAATATTTCTTTGCCTGCAAAATGCAATGATTGGAGCTAGGCAATTTGTGAATACCCTGGGCACAGCAGAAGACAAAGGGCAGTGCAGAGAACTGACCGTGCATATAGCCTGCTTTGAAGCATAGGTACCTTCTGTAAGATTCCCTGAATGGGATGTGCAGGTAGGCTTCCTTTAAATCCAGTGTTGCCAACCAGGCATCCTTGACTAGCATAGGAAGCAACTGGTGAAGAGTTAACATCTTGAATTTTAGGATCACCAAAAGTGTTTAGGACAGACAGATTCAGGATAGGTTGCCAGGAGGTGTCTTTTCTGGGCACCAGGAAAAGTCTTGAGTAGAAACCTTGTCTCATTTCCTCTTCTGGGACAGTCTGAATAGTCGTTTTACTTGAGAGAACTTGCTGTTGAGCCTCTGCCCACTGATTTGGGGGTAGCTCTGGCCAACCATTTGGGGTTGAAGTGTGGAAGTGGAATCTGTATCCTTGGGAAACTATATTTAAAACCCATTTGTCCTGGGTAATGAGTTCCCAGTTTTTTGCCTGCAGAGCAATCCTTCCCGCTAAAGGAGCAGTCAGTTGAGAAGGGCTTGGAAGTTTTAAAGTTAAGTCACTGAGACAGTTTACCATAGGGGGGCTCTTACTACTCCCTGATTTTGAAGTGGGAGCCCCCCACTGCTTAGTCCTGTGCGTACCTTGAGACTGAAGCCTGGGTGTTCTGCTGGTTCTGGGTTTGGACTGAGAGGGCCTGGAAGAGGCAGGCAAGGACCAATTCTTAGAGGGCCAATGCCTACTACATCTTGGAGGCTGTACTTGCAGGGAATCCTTAACAGTTTGCATAGATTTAGCTTTTTCCTCCATCTTTTTAAGTACTACTTCTGCCTTTTTGCCAAACAGGTGGTCCTGGTCTAAGGGAGCATCCAGCAATTTAGCTTTAACATGATCTGGCAAAGATTGCTCCTTAAGCCAAGCATGCCTTCCAAGTACAGACCCAGTGACATCAGCCCTGCAAGATGCCTCCTGTGAATCAAAACCACATTGCCAAGTATGTTTTCCAACTTGTTCAGCAGAATGCATTAAATCCTGTAAATCCTTATTTTCAGCACAGCCAGGAATCAACATCATTTTCTGTTTAAGCAATCCAATAATATGCTGCTGATACTTTAACATATGAAACCAGCAGTTTAAGGCCCTAATGGCCAAGGTTGCAGAAGTATACCTTCATACACTATCTACCCAGCACCCTGGAATCTCTAACAGAGGGGGTAGGATTTTTGGCAGTAGTAGCCTTAATGCCCTTGGGTCCCTGTGAAATGGTCTCAGGATCCGCAGTAAGATTTTTAAAGAGGACCTTGAGAGTCAGGAACCCTGTAATATCTACCTGGTTTTCTGGGAGCAAGAGGTAAGGAGTCAGGGCTCAAGCTAGATTCTGAAAAGGCATCAACAATGTCCAGTACAGGGGGGGGGGGTTAGCTAAAGGTCTCTGTTGGGGCAGGAGTAAGAAATTCCTAAGCCTCTTAGAGTAATCCTGGCTTTGACAGTGAAAATGCTCCCTAAGAGTATGTAAGGTTTCATCAAAAGAGAAATCCTCTGGAGGGGAAGCAGAGGGAATAATCCTCTGCATTAGAATCCTCATAGGTAGAGAAGGGTAAATCCTAGTCATCAAAGGAAACAAATTCCGGAATCCTGCTCAGAAGAATCATGAGCAAATTCAGTCCTAGGTGTCTTAGGAGGGAAGGTTGGCTTCCCCTGATTAAAGTAATAAGGTCTTCAGCCATTCTTATTTGTTATTTAGGAATAGAGGCCTGACCATGCGGTCTGGGCATCGGTTTTATAGGCATGGATCAAGTTTTAGGCCTTGAAGAAGATGGCGGTTTAATATGCAAGTCAGTAGGCCTGAATACACCCTCAGAAGCCAGTGCCTGCACACCGGCTTCGGACCCATCCAAGGTAGAGACGTCCGCAGGGTCCACAGCTGAAACATCTCGCGGCATACCAGACTCCAAATGGGTCTCAGTAGAGGCCTGCAAATCTGAAGTAGCGGGTATCAGGGGCTGCGAAAGCGCCAGTGTACTGGCAAACTGGCGACTAGCATAGACGCGTCGTCGGCAGCTTTGCATCTAGGCGGCCTGTCTTTATCTTTGCATTTTTTCAGAATGTCTGTAGTCGGGTGGCTTACTGAAGCCATATCTGGGTAATTGAACCAAGTACCAAAATATTTAGAAGCATAAATATACAGACGACGAATAGTTTGTTGTTTAAATAAGGCACAAAACCGACAGCGAGGTACGTCGTGGTCAGGGCCTAGGCAAGGAATACAGTGCTAACGAAAATCTTTATGAGGTATTTGCTTTCCACAAGAAACACAATTATTGACTTTTACTAACATCGGTTTAGAGCAAGAACAAGTTTCCCCAACGGGGTACATAGCTTTAGTTGAAGACTTCGGTTCTGAAACTCGAAAACGAAATTTTCAGGAGTCAGCCGACCGGCACTTGTGAACTGATTCTGCTTCGGGCACCGCACGGCAAGAAAGACTGATGTAATGGCATCGGCTGCATGCTTTATACCCCTGACGTCGTGGAAGATGAGACAGCAACTGACGCAGGACTTTGGTAATCAGGCCGACTGAGGGCTACTGCAAGCAGATAATCCAAATACGATGACTGCAACACAAACAAGAAAAACATTTTAAGATTACATCCAGCTGGAAGTGTCTTGCTGTGAAGCCCACGTTGCATCAACACAATCATCATCTACTTACAAGTTTCTAAAGGCTAAAGTAGGAGCAACGAATATAGCTGAATGAGCTCTGGGTTTACCTGGAAGTATTTTTTTACTAAAAATGTAACAGTAAGAAATGCAATCTGACATTCATCTTTAGAATGTGTCTTGCAGTTTGATACCAAGTAAATGAAAACTGATCATACCTTCTGCGAAGTTTAGTCCTATGTAAATAAAATCTCAGCTGTTCATGAACATCTAGAAAATGTAATTTATATTCCCCTCCATTTGACTACTCGGGGGGAAAAATACTGGTAGAGTAATTAAGTGGTTAAAAGACAAATCCGAAGACATCAGCAATGGTATATAACTGATCAATATGTGAATTAGGAGAGGTCTCTTGGCGTGAAAAAGTTAAAGCCAAAAAAAAAAAAAAATATATATATATATATATATATATATATATATATATATATATATATATATATATATATATATATATATCTGACTAGCCAATACATTTTTCATATCCTCCTTTTTGATATCATAGAGGTGTTGGTACATTCTGCTCCTAAGGGCATTGATTGTCTTGTCAATATAGAAACAGGGACACTGGGTACACATCCCTATGTAAACAACACCCTTACTACTACAAGTATATTTCTTCTTGTGAATATATTTCCCATAATTAGGTATAATTAATTCAGTCCCTTCCAAAATATATTTACATTGTGAGCAAAAGCCACATTTAAACATACCTCTAATCTCAGGGCAGCCTTCTTGTACTCTCTCCAACATGTTTTTTTATAGTTGTATCCTTTTTGTAAACTATATTAGGGCCAGTTCCCACAATGTCCAAATGTTCCTGGTTGGTACTAAACAAATTCCAATTATGTTTTATTATGTTACTTATGTTTGTAAACTGCTGATTATATTTGAAAATAGCAGCTCTTTTGAATGTTTTGTTTTCCCTTCTAGAATCACCTGAAAAAGAGGCGTCACACCCTTTACCTAGTAAAGGGACAAATATCCCTTGTTTTCTCTTATTTACAACCTCTTTCAAAATAGTATTAATAAACCGTAATGGATAAGGGATTACGAAGCCTGATAAGAGGGTGGGTTAGTAATCATGGACAAAAACACATACATCAATAAAATGTTTGAGATTCTGTATACTGACACGTATTGCCAGATTAGTATCAATGAGAAACACATCCTATATAGGAAAGTGGATATTATATTGGAAGAACTTCTTCTGAATAGACAAATCACATTAGATGAATGGTCCTATATGGAAGTAAAATGTCCAAAGATTGCTACTACTTTTGGCATACCAAAACTACATAAAGATGTGAAAAATCCCCCCCTTAGACCTATAGTTGACGCAAAAGCGTCAAAAACCTATTTTATAGCTAAATTCATAGATTCACAATTGAAAAATATATTAAATAATTGTAATTGGATCATCAAGGACTCATGGGACTTATTAAAAAAGAACAAAAATATGTACAATCACAGTCTTATTTTTGTAACCATAGACGTCAAGGATTTGTTTTCTGTCATCCCTCACGACATTGGTATTGACTGGTTTTATTCATACCTATGTCGGTTTACCGAAATGAGGCATGATAGGATTCTTACCATTAGAAGCCTTATGGAAATCATTTTGGACACCAACATAATTGTATTTGAAGGACAATTATTCCAAGTAAAGGTGTAGCCATGGGGGCTACTTGTGCACCCATTTTTGCTAACAGTTTTAGCATTCTGGGAGACTGAACTTATTATGTCTAGCCCCTATGAAAAACATTGGAAATACTATGGGCGTTACCCTAGACGATATTGTTATTTTATGGAATGAAAGTTTGGAATTATTAAATGAATTTTTGGGATTTATTAAAGAAAGCACAACTTTTTTGGAATTTTCACATACTATATCAACTGAGAAAACTGATTATCTGGACATCATTATTTACAAGAACAACCTCAATAATTGTTTTGAGACTATTTTTAGATAACCCACATATTCCGACTCACTTCTGCATTTCACCAGTTTCCATCCTCTCTGTCAGAAGGCACTGGTAAAAGGACAGGGAGTGAGGTTGGCTAGGATGATTTCTGATTATCAAGAGTTTTTAGATCAAATCCATATTTTAAAGGGAATGTTAACAAACAGAGGTTATCCATTACGGTTTATTAATACTATTTTGAAAGAGGTTGTAAATAAGAGAAAACAAGGGATATTTGTCCCTTTACTAGGTAAAGGGTGTGACGCCTCTTTTTCAGGTGATTATAGAAGGGATAACAAAACATTCAAAAGAGCTGCTATTTTCAAATATAATCAGCAGTTTACAAACATAAGTAACATAATAAAACATAATTGGAACTTGTTTAGTACCAACCAGGAACATTTGGACATTGTGGGAACTGGCCCTAATATAGTTTACAAAAAGAATACAACTATAAAAAACATGTTGGAGAGAGTACAAGAAGGCTGCCCTGAGATTAGAGGTATGTTTAAATGTGGCTTTTGCTCACAATGTAAATATATTTTGGAAGGGACTGAATTAATTATACCTAATTATGGGAAATATATTCACAAGAAGAAATATACTTGTAGTAGTAAGGGTGTTGTGTACATAGGGATGTGTACCAAGTGTCCCTGTTTCTATATAGACAATCAATGCCCTTAGGAGCAGAATGTACCAACACCTCTATGATATCAAAAAGGAGGATATGAAAAATGTATTGGCTAGTCATATTAAGAGTAATACAGAATTTACACAGTGTGGATTCCGTCTTTCCTTTCTGAGGTCTTCGGTTTGGTTTTGGTTTGTGGAAAAGTTTGTGGTTAATATATATCAATTTGGGCAAAACAAAGAAGAAATATATAAAAACGTAAGGGGCATCTTCGAAGAAACTTAGCATGACTGTTCAGCAAAAAGCGGTTCAAGTTGCAACTTTAGTCACGGAGAATATATTAAAAAAATAAATAAATAAATAAATCAAATGCACTCGGAATGTAAAAGGACAAAGCAAGTAGCCATTCCAATAAGCTGAAAAAAAACTGCAGAAATCAGACTGATATGAAAGTAACTGGCAGAGCAGAACTGAAATTATTTATTTTTGCTAAACCACAGCAATGAGTAGGAGTAAACAAAATTAATTCTGTAACAGTACAGATAAGAAGCTGAAATTGTGTTTCACAGCACAGTCTCTCTGCTCCAAATCTAACAGAGGATGCTGACAGGTAAGTGCAAGTCTTACATCTTATATCCATCTGTCCTCAGAATGTTTTTTTTGAGGGTCAATGACTTGGTGGAAGAAGAGACTACAGAGAAAAAGTTTAGTTGACAAACAGACAGAGGGCAAGCTGAAGAGGGCTCTGCTTATCATGCTTCTGTCAATAAGAAAGCTCAAAGACTTTAACAATTAGACCTCTTTTTTATTACTGTTCCATAGGAAAAAAACGAGTGACAAAAAAGAAAAACGTTATGTACTTACCATAACTTGGCATCTGTGTTATTCTACGTCATCATTCATTACCATAGGGTCTAAGATCCCATACTGGATCCAAGCCAGCAACATACTACAGAGCGTTCCTAGGCTCTAGCTTCTCCCTATCCCATGATGCCAGTTGCCCTCTAACCCCCAGATCGAGTTTGCTGTCGTGTTCCCAAGGACTACTCCTGCAAAACTGGAAGGAAAACATCCAACATCCTCCATGATCCACAAGGTAGGGGAATGGTGGGAGGGAAAAATGTGATGAATGACTACGTAGGAGAACACATGCCAAGTTATGTTAAGTACATAACATTTTATATGATGTTATCCAAGTCATCATTCATCACCATAGGGTCAGAGTCTCCAGCTACCATTTACCCTGGAAGGCCTCAAAAGGAAGGACAAACCAGAGAGCAGTGGAGGAAAAGGAACCCCTGCTCCTAGAAATAAAATCCATCTTCTAGTGAGATATAAATGAGTGAGGATTAGACCAAGTGGCAACAGCACAAATGTCATCAATAGAAAGCCTGGTAAAAAAAGCTGAAGTAGCAACCACGGACTTTGTAGAATAAGCCATGATTCTTCCTAGAACCTTAAGATGGCTATGGACGTAGATAGTGGAGATGCAGCTAGAGATCCATTTAAAGACAGTGACCTTAGAAACTGGAGACAGTGTTTACTGGGGGAAAAGGCCACAAAGAGCTGCTCTGACTTACAAAAACCTTTGGTCCTATGAAACAAACAAGAAAACCACAACTGGTACACAGAGGAAAAGACAGAAAATAAGAAACCAGCTCAAGTATACCTTCACAGCTGAGAAACTGTTAAAAACCAAAATTTTAATGAAAAATAAAAAATGTCTAGATAAAAAAACAATATATGGAGCAAGAGCTAGCAAAACCCGATAAGTGCTTTTGGCATATAGCCTTCTTCAGATCGTGACTTCCTATAGCCCTCTCTTCTTATTTAAAAGAACATCAACCAATCAAATCATATAATTACAGGGCACACCTTCTGATTGACCCAATAGAACAAAATCATTAGTTACCCTATCAGGGCAACACATTCTGAAGGCTCAAACAATAGGCAGTAAGCCTTCAAAGACCCATTTAAACATCTAAGCCAGACCTATATTGGTATACCTTCCGATTAAACCAATGGGACAAAGTCATTGTTTACCCTATCAGGGCAGCATTTTCTGGAGGTTCAACCAATAGGCAACAAGACATCTAATACTCATTTCCATATCTAAGCCAGACCTATGCTGGCTACACCTTCTGACTGATCCAATGAAATAAAATCACTATTTGCCCTATAGGGGCAGCACTTTCTGGGACTCAACCAATAGGTAGCAAACCATCTGAGACTAATTTACATATCTAAGCCAGATTTATATTGGCTTTTTTTTTTCACTTGTAGTATAGTGCCTGAACCCTAGAAAGTCACAAATACACCTAGATTTTAAAAGGCTTTATGTCAAATGTTTGTCAGGAAAACCACCAAATGTGCAAATTTGATTACCTTTAGATAACATAATAAATTTCTGCATAAATCCAAGAAGATGAAAGCCACAGAGATAGAGAGAGAGAGGCCAATGCCTCAGGCCTCCACTAGAGCAGAGGATTCAAGCAAAGTATAGTCTCCAGCTAAAATATGAGAAATGTCCTATATAATATGTATATATAAAATTTGATTACAAAGGTGGTGCTATTGTCATGATGGATTCTTTCTGGTACAGAAATCGAATGTTGAATATGCTGCAGGATGAGCACACATGCAGAAAGATTAGTAAGAATGAGTTACAATCGATCACCAAATTTCAAAATAGTTTTTCTGATATGTTGAAAGACGTATAGCTAAAGGAAGTACAGTTTTGTACCTACCATAAATGTAGATGTTCGAGTGCTAATACAGCTGCAGTCATAACAGATGGGTTCTCCTGCCGTCAGGCGGGCCCTCGGTCAGCCGAATTCCAAAGTCTAGGTCCGGCGTCGGTTGTCGTCGCTTCTTCCCTGACATCACTGCGACAGGGATATAAAGGAACCAGACAACGCCATTTTCTTCAGTTTTTCTTGCCACAGATGTCAGGTGCCCCCAGAAGGAAGGCAATACATAAATTTGTGTAATAAAGCAGTGCAATATAATCAAAATACAGTAGTTGCAAGCAAATACACCATAAATGAATACCCCAAACAGGTTGTATGAGGATGTGTTAGCCTATAGGCCTGTCCCAAGAGGGGAAGGAGGGAGGGAAACCTGGACTGCAGCTGTATTAGCACTCGAACATCTACATTTATGGTAGGTACAAAACTGTACTATGTTCATCGTGCATACAACTGCAGTCATAACAGATGGGTAGAATCCCAAAGCTAAGAAAGGGGTGGTAGGCACTAGGTGGAACTAGGAGGTGCCAGGATGCCCTGCAAGACTGCAGTGGCAAAGCCTGCTCTAGTTTTGGAGTATAATGGTAGGTGGTAGTGCTTGGAGAAGGTATGCACAGAACTCCAAGTGGCTGCTTCCAAAATATCTTTGGTAGGAACTCCTCTGAGGAAAGCTGCAGAGGTAGCTGTGGCCCTTGTAGAGTGAGATCTGATGCCTGTAGGGTACAGTTTTGCCATGAAAAGAACAGCAAAAGCGTATGCAGTGGGCTATCCATTTTGAGATTGTCTGTTTCGAAACAGGCTTTCCTTGAGCTCCTACAGCATAAGACACAAAGAGCTGTTCTGATTTTCTGAAAGGCTTTGTTCTGTCCAGATAATAACGTAGTTGTCTGTGGATGTCCAAGGAATGTAGTAATCTCTCCCCTTTGTTTTGAGGATTAGGATAAAAGGTAGGTAAGTGTATGGCCTGATTCAAAGCTACCCTGGATACCACTTTAGGCATAAAGGACGGGTTGGTTCGTAAGGAAACTCTGTCCTGATGGAAGATAAAAGGCTGCACAGCCATGAGAGCTTGTAGTTCTGAAACTCTACGAGCTGAGGTAATAGCCATAGGAAGGAAAGCCATTTTCCAGGACAAATATTGCAAATCTGATGAGGCAGCTGGCTCAAAGGGAGGCAAGGTCAGTTTTTCCAGAATGAAATTGAGATCCCAAGCAGGTATTGGTTGTTTTGATGGAGGAGAATGAAAGTCCACTGCTTAGCAGCTCAGCTAAATATTGTACTAAATACTGTAGTATTTGAGGTAAATTCAGTTTTCGAGGATCCTGGCCCTTTTTCTCATTCCAGGCACAAAACCGATAACATTTAGAGGAGTAAGCTTTTCTAGTTGATGGCCTGGCCTCCAAAATGACATCCTGCACCTCCTTGGAGAGTAGGGTCTGTTGTGATGCTAAGGAATCTTCCATGCGGCTAGATTGAGTGTTTTTAGCTGGCTGTGAAGAGTTTTGAAGCTGTGCTGAGTCAGGAGAAGAGGCATTAGAGGCAGGGTCCATTGTGGGGAATGCGTCAGGCTACTCAGGAGTGGGTACCAGTGTTGTCTTGGCCAATCCGGAGCAATGAGAATCATCTTTGGTCTGTCTGCTCTTGTTTTCAATAGAACTTTAGGCAGCAGAGGAAGAGGTGGAAAGGCATAAACTGTCATTGATGTCCAACTGAAAGAGAGAGCGTCCACTCTCCAGGCCTTTGGATGGAAAATCCTTGAGCAGAATTTTGTCAATTGGTGATTTTTGTGGGAGGCAAAGAGATCTATGTCTGGCCTTCCCCATGCTTGGATTATTTCTGTAAAAACTTTCGGATGCAACTTCCATTCGTGTGGATCTGTCATATTTCTGCTTAGGTTGTCTGCCAGCGTGTTTTCCTTGCCTGGCAAGCACTGTGCTTGTAGTTCGATTTGTAAGTCCATGGCCATGTTCCAAAGTGACATGGCCAGTCTGCATAGGGGGTATGAATGTGTTCCTCCCTGTTTGTTTATGTACCATATAACTGTGGTGTTGTCCGTTCTTATCAATAGTTGACCTGGTTGCAGAAGGTCCTTGAAAGCTATAATAGCATTTATTACTGCTAGCATTTCCTTTTGATTGATGTGAAGGTGCTTTTCTTTTTGGGACCATTTGCCCTGAATGCACCGACCTGTCATGGGCACCCCCCAGGCGTAGTCCGAGGCGTCTGTTGTGATGACTTGATTTGCTTGAGGCTTGCTGAATGGACGACCTGTGTTTGTTTGGCATGCTTGAGCCCACCACAGAAATTCCTTTTGCAGACATGGAATTAGTGGTATTAATGTTTCCAAACTATGGCTGTGTTGAGACTATATGCTTTTCAGGTACCATTGAAGTTTCCTCATATGCAGCTTTGCACATGGGATTAGTAAGATGCAAGATGCCATGAATCCCAGAGCCTGCAGGTTTTCCTTCCAGTCAGCCTGGTGCAATTCGCTAGTGGTCTGAAGTATTGCGTTAGCTGCCCCTGCTTCTCTGGCGTGAGGTAGGCCATCTGGGTGTTTGTGCCCAAGTAGGCACCCAGGAAAATTATCTTCCGAGAGGGTATTAGTCTTGATTTCTTTTTGTTGACTGTGTATCCCAGAGAGTTCAACAACATTATTACATAAGCCAGATGTTTCAGAAGAATGTGCTTGCTGTCCACTTGGATCAGGCAGTCGTCCAAATAAGGGTATATTTGTATCCCTTGAAGTCTGCAGTAGGCAATTACTGATGCCAGGCATTTTGTGAATACTCTGGTCGCAGTAAATGAGCCAAAGGGCAATGCAGAGAAATGATAATGGGTTGAACCTGCAAGAAATCTGAGGTATCTTCTGCAATTTTGTCTGATTGGGACATGCAGGTATGCCTCCTTGAGGTCCAATGTTACCAGCCAAGACTCCTTGCCCAGCATGGGAAGAAGTTGCTGTAGAGTGAGCATCTTGAATTTTGGTACGAGTAGAAATGTGTTTAGGATGGACAGGTCCAAAATAGGTCTCCAATCTTTTCCCTTCCTTGGTACCAGGAATAGCCTGGAATAAAAACCTTGACCTTTGTCGTGCGTAGGTACCTCTTGAATAGCTTTCATGCCTATGAGATCTGTAATTTGCCTTTGTGCCTCTGCCCTTTGATTGTGTGGCAGGTTTGGCATGCCTTTCATTTTTGGAAGGGTGTGAAAATGGAGTCTGTAGCCTCTGTTTATAATGTCCAGGATCCATTTGTCTTTTGTGACAATATGCCAATTTTTTGAAAATAATGCCAGCTTTCCTCCTAAGGGGGCTGCCATTTGAGTCTTGCTTGGCATGCAAAGGGGAAAATCATTGGGCTTGCTTTCTGAATGATTGCAAGTTATCCTCACCACCTCTTTGTGTAGGAGCTTGCCATTGTCTGCCTCTAAATGATCCTTGGGATTGTCCTCTGCCCCTCGAGCGCCTGTATCTGCCTCTTTGGGGTCTGTCCGTGGCTGGAAAGGACCAATTTTTGGAAGGCCAATTTCTACTGAAACGTGGGGGTTGTATCTGTAGAAAATCTTTCACAGTTTGCATTGATTTAGCCTTTTCCTCCATTTTCCTCAATACCTCCTCAGCATTAGCACCAAATAATACATCCTTTTGAAGAGGGGCATCTAGTAATTTAGCTTTGACATGATCAGGCAAGGTTTGTTCCTTGAGCCAGGCATGTCTACGTATGACTGATCCTGTAACAGCAGCTCTACATGAAGCCTCTAGAGCATCAAAACCACATTGTAAGGTATGCTTACCCACCTGTTCTGCACTATGCATCAAATCCTGCAACTCCTTCAAGTCTGGTTTTTCAGGTTGTGACATTTTACTTTTCAGTTGTGATAACAAAAACTGTTGGTATTTTAGCATATGGAACTGACAGTTTAAGGCCCTCATGGTTAAGGTAGCCGAGGTATATACCTTTTTTTCCCCACCTTTCTAAGGATCTGGAATTTCTCTCGGAAGGTAATGGATTTTTAGCAGTGGAGGCCTTAATTCCCTTGGGGCCCTGTGAGATGGTTTCTGGGTCAGCAGCATGGCTTTTGTATAGAAATTGGTGCGAGTCAGGAACCCTGTAGTACCTGTCAGGCTTAACTGGGGCTGGAGGCAGAGAGTCCGGGTTAAGGCAGGCCTCCGAGTAAACATCATCTAGGATGTCCAAGACAGGAGGTATAGCCAGAGGCCTGTGCTGAGGTAGTAAGAGAAATTCCCTAAGCCTTTTCTTGGAGTCTGAATAATCTTGGCCTTCCCAGTGGAAGTGTTCCCTTAAGGTATGCAAAGTTTCCCCAAATGAGTAATCCTCTGGGGGGGATACAGAAGGAATGGACTCCTCCACATCAGAGTCTTCAAAAGGGGAGTAAGAAAGTTCCTGATCATCAGAGTGCTCTGAAATAATGGAGCCCTGATCAGAGGAGGGGGATTCTTCCTCCACTCTGGGCCTTTTGTCCGGTGGGGGTTGAGAACCCCTGTTAGAGAGATTAAATCCTCAGCCATTTTAAGCATCTGCTTTTTAGGCATGGGGCCTGGAGATGGGCCCTGTGTAGCTCGTCTCAGAGTGCATGGCTGTTTTAGACTTAGTGAAAGCCTTGATGGAGAAAGAAGAGGAAGGTCTGAAGACACCTTGAGTGGAGGTAGATCTGTCCACATTTTGAGGTTCAACTCCAAGAGTGGCTTCGGTATCTGTAGTTGGGGTGTGGGCCGAGGAGCCTGCGACCTCTGGCACAGGAGACACCGCCAATGAAGTGTCGTCAGTAGTCAGAGGCTGCGTAGGTGCCTCGATGAGAACCGGACCACGTGTAGTCGGCTTTGGCGTGGTGTCAGTAGAGGCCGCGGAACTCGTGTGTCGGTCCTTATCTTTGCGTTTTTTAGACAAAACTGGAGTCGGAGTATCCGACGACATAATATAGTTAAATGTTTTCCCAAAATAATGCTGGGCGAACTCCGCCCGACGCTTAATGGTGCGTTTGTTGAATGTAGCACAAAAGCGACAGACCAAGACGTCGTGGTCTGGGCCTAAACAAGGTATACAGAGGGAATGGAAATCCTTATGCGGTATTTGCTTCCCACTTGAAATACAATTATTAACTTTGTCTGACATCGGTCTGAGGCAAGAAAAGTTTCCCCAACGGGGTACTTAGCTTTCAAGAAGACTTCGGTTTCAAAATTTTCGTAATTTCAGGAGCTGGCCGACCAGCACTTGCGAACTGCTTCTGCTTCGGGCACTGCGCGGCAAGAAAGACTGAAGAAAATGGCGTCGGCTGGTTCCTTTATACCCCTGTCGCAGTGACGTCAGGGAAGAAGCGACGACAACCGACGCCGGACCTAGACTTTGGAATTCGACCGAGGGCCCGCCTGACGGCAGGATAACCCATCTGTTATGACTGCAGCTGTATGCACGATGAACATCTTTTTGACTTTTTTGAGGTAATTAACCCAACCATCCCCACCATCAGTGGGCTACCTAAAATCCACAAAGATTTCTGTAATCCACCACTATGACCTACTGTAGCAGGGAGAGGATGGCTGTCGGAACCAATCGCCATATATGTGGAAGATCAACTCAAGAAGGTTCTACCTAGGGCCACCACTGTCCTGAAAGAAACAGGCAGTTTTCTCAATGACCTTTATATGAAAATGGAAAACTTGAAAGATGTCGCAGACTTACTTTTATTTTTCATTAAATTTTGGTCTTCACAGTTTCTCAGCTGTGAAGGTACACTTGAGCTCGTTTCTTATTTTGGTCCTATGAAAGAAGAACCATAATTGTTGGTGCATCTCCAAGGTATGTAGAATGTACTCCCCTTTACTGGAATAATTGGCGAAGAACACTGGTAGCTGAATAAATTGGTTCAGAGTAGATTCAGAAGCAATTTTGGGCAAGCAGGAAGGGTTCATTCTAAGAGAGACTCTGTCCTTGTGAAAAATCATGCAAGGGGGAGTAATGGTAAGAGCTTGCAGTTCTGATACCCTCCTAGCTGATGTAATAGCCACAAGGAAGGCAGTCTTCCAAGACAGGAATTTGAGATCACAGGAGCTAGCAGGCCCAAAAGGACTCCTAGTCAGAGATTGCAAAATGAATGTAAAGTCCCAGGGAGGAGAGGGATCATTAATCAGTGGCCAACTTAGGAAGACCCCTTTCATAAACACTTTACAAAGCCAAGATGAAAAAGTAGACTTCGTGATCTCATGAAAGTTGGAAATTGCCACCAACTGAAGCTTGATGGTAGAGAAACTTGCTCCCGCTTGGAAAAGATGGACCCTAACAGTCAAAAATCTTCTTCGTCACTGTAGGATTGAGGAATCACTCGTGAGGACTCGAGATCGATCTGCTGAGCATGTTGGCCAACATGTTAGCATCCCTGAGGATATATGATGCAAGAAGGAAGCGCTGGGAGGACAACGCTCATTCCCAAACTCTCATGGCCTCTCTGAATGGATAAGATTGTGTTCCCCCTTGTTTGTTGACATACAAAACCACAGTTATATTGTCTGTCTAAACTGCAGTCATCCCTCGAGGGAGGCAGTCCTGGAAGGCTTGCAACGATAGAACTGCTCTCATCCCTAGGATGTTTATGTTTAACTTGGTCTCTACTGGGGACCACATGCATTGGGGCCAGTCTTCCCATGAAAATGTCCCCACCTCACCCCAACAGGGAAGCTTCCATGGTCACTGTGGCCTGAGGGAGAGAAATGGGCCTGCCTAGAGTGAGATTCTGAGAGTGAAGTCACCCACAGGAGGTGACGTCTGCACACAGGCATCGGTTTTATGGTCATGGACAGGGGATGGAACAGAGTAGACCATTTTACTGCTAAGGTCCACTGCAACACTTGCATGTGGTACCTGGCCAGAGGAACGAGAAGGATTGAAAAGGCCATGGATCTGAGGGCTCGAAAAACCAAGTGAACTAGGGGACATGACAGGTCTAAGATCTGCATGACTTGTTCCCTGATCAACTGAACCCTGCAGAGAAATAACACTGCAATATCTGAAAATAAATCAAACAGAACTCCTATGAATTCCAACTGCTGTGTGAGAATCAGACTGGATTTGGAAAAGTTGATGATGGAACCCAACTGGCAGAAGAGGGGAAGAACATAATGGATTGCTTGAAGCAGTTGATGCCTTGAAGGTGCTGTGAGGAGCCAGTCGTCAAGGTACAGAAAAGACCTGAAACCCCTAAGCCGCAGGTGAGCCTATACCACTGCCATGCATTTGGTAAACACCTGGGATGGGGGGGGGCTGTGGTGAGACCAAGGGGTAGGGCTCTGGAATGGTAATGACTGTTCCCCTAACCAGAAGCGAAGATGTCTCCTGGAATGCCAGTCTTTCTTGATGTGATAGTAGGCATCCTGGGGATCCACTGAGCACATCCAATCTTCCAGTGACCATCCGGAACTTCTTCACCAAAAGATTGAGCTTGCTCAGATCCAAAATAGGATGAAGGTCCCCCATCTTTTTTGGCACTAAAAAGAAGCAAGAATAAGTATCCTCTCTGTCCTGCTGGGACCTCTTGGATGGCTCTTTTTAGAAAACGTTGTTGATCTTCTTTGAAGGTCAACTCCCTCTGACTGGGTGGAACTTTAGGGAGGTAATGTCTCACTGGAGGGGGTTCCAAAGAGAATGAAATAGCCCTGGAAACAATATTTACCACCTACTGATCAGAAGTGATGTGCGTTCATAGCAGAGGACTCACTCCACTACGAGGGAGGGGGGGATTCAGAGTAAGCCAGGGTGTCCCTGACAGGGTCGAGAAGGGGGGGGGGGGGATACTTGGCCTCACTAGAATCTGGCCACTGGCGTCCAGGTCCCTAGATTCCAAAGCCACCAGGGTTGAAACAGGAGAATGAAAAACTGGGAGGGGTAAATTCTCCTGAGCCGGACGAGCAGGGGAAGCCAGGAGCCCCAGTTCTATTTGGGCCTTGAAACCCCTCATCATCATGTCCTCGAAGACCTAGTGGAGGAAGAGAAGTGAGTAGACGTAGAGGGAGATCTCCCTGACCTACTGCGCTATTCCATGGTACAGCTCTGATGTCTCAGAGCCAACTGGAATAGCTGCTTGGAGGTAGACAGAATTGCTACTTTCTCCAAGACTATAATCGGAACGGACAATACTGTCGGATCGGAGGGCCTAGCCAACCCAATGGACAGATCCGAAGACCTGGTAGGATCCAAGCTTAATGTGACCTTGACTGGATCCAAAGGCCTATGATCTGGAAAAGCCCTAGATCTGGGAGACTGCTCTCAGCTCTGAAGACCTCGAATTAGAGATGGACTGGGCTGGGATAGGATCTGGTGAACTAGGATCAGACAGCCGCGGTTTCTTAGAAACAGCTGGCTGGGGAGGAAGGGGTCTTCCCCTTCGGATCTGAAGAGGAAGTCTTCAAGGGGGAAATGAAGGGTTCCCCCCTGAGCCAAACCTTTCAACAAGAGTTTGTTTCGGTGCTCCACCAAGGCCCTGGGGTTAAATGCAGCACAAATGTCGCATTCAGCCTCCAGGAGTCGAGCACTCAAACTATACAAGCACTCTTCGCACGAGTCCGAATGGGCATCTTCCGACCACACGAACAGCACTTGTTAAAGCCTGAGGGCTTATCAGCCATAAATAGGTTCATAGGGTGGTACTAGGCTATCAGCCCTAGGGCCTATACAAGCCTAGCCATAACAATTCCCTGGCTATTTCTTCCAACACTACTTACTTCCCTGGACCCTTGTCTAGCAGAGTTACTGACATGATCCCTGGGGTGAATTTCCTTTATCCCATCCAATCTACAAGGTTCCTTTTGAAGAGGCACAAAGAGGCACTCTGCTTGACATGTATGGGCAATCTATTCCAGAGTCTGGAGAAAAAAGCAACTAACACACCAAAAAACCCTACAGACAAGCCTTAACAGTCACAAGAAAAAAGGGTGCCAAAAACAAATGCACTCTAAACTAAGTTCACTTAATCTCCACCAAGGGAAGGGAAGTATAGTATAAAAGATCACCAAATAACACTAAACTAGCCTAACTATCCTAAACTGTAAAAAAATTAGCAAGAAATACTTCTCAGCCACAGCCAAGTGAACATGTCTGCATCTAAAACACAGCAAATGGGGGTTAGAGGGCAACAAGCATCATGGGAGAGGAACTAGAGCCTTGGATCTGTCTATAGTACATTGCCGGCTCGGATTCGATATCGGATCTTAGACCCAATGGCGATGACTGATACCTTGGATAACATCGGATCCAGAAGATTCAGGAGTACTTTGGTCTTGAACCAGACAATTATTTTTTACGAGTGAGACAAATAGCAAGACTAGCAGCAAAGTGAATCTAGTTAGTAAGTGGGAGAACTGTAAAGGATTAAAACTACTAGTTTAGGTATCTCAGCTGTGGTTCTGTAAGAAGTGGATGATGAAAACAGAAGACTGGAAGCTTTTAAACTGCTACAACTATAAAGCATTAATTCCACTTTATCAACATTTATGTGGATAATGAACAGAAAAGTGATTAAAACAACTTTTGTTATTATATTTGTTACAATTTCTTAATAGCAATTGCATATTTTGTTACGAGTATGAAGTAGCTCTCTACAGTATGCACTTACAGAAATTTTAAATGTGAGATGGGGAGTGGAGATTATCAGCAACTGTTTAATAAATTATTAAGGTAATATAACCAAGTTTTACAATGCAACAAGATAAGAAACTGCAGCAAGTTAAAAGTTAATACAAATGTGCACTGAGAGTATACAAAACAGCATAATAGCTCTCATTTTAGGGAGACAAATATCCAGATTAAAAATTTTTAGTTTAAACTACAGGAATTTATTTATGTAAAAATACTTGAACAAGAGAAAATGGTGAAAAAGCTACAGTTTCCATGCATCTGCAAACTAACTAGCAGGCTTTTCCACCAACACGTGCTTTTGGCTGAAGACAAGCAGCCCGCAGATGTAGGCAACATCAAGAGGTATCCAGTGCATTTTTCACCATCTTTTCTGTGAGTCTGCTAGATACAATGTAATTAACTTAAAATGGCACTGGCAAGACGTTCAGTGAAAATAAACAATTAACTTAAGAAACCATGCCATAAGCAATGTTTAATCTTTTTAAGGAAAATAACCAACCGTTTTCTTCCACAAGTATCAGACTTTTTTTGGCTGACAGCCAGCATACTGTGTATGTGTCAGCAGTTATAGGTTCATATGTGCATACTAGGCCAACAACCACTAGGGCCCTTATAAGCCTAGCTATGAAAACCACACATTTGATTTATATGGGGGGGGGGGGGGTTACTGACTGCCTCTGTCCATTAGGAAACACAGGCACCAGACCATGGGTGAATTTCCAATTACCCATCATAACAACCATTTTTAACAAGTAGGCCCACTGGGCACAAAGTCCCTTTTCAGGGGTGAAACTGGAGCATGTCTGGCTAAGTGACTTGCCCAACATTACACTGTAGGCAAATGAAGGCGATGAACCATGTACCACAAAAGTGCAGCTCACAGCCTTAACCCTCTGTAACAACTGCCAGACGTTTACAATTATGACAGGTCTAGACAGTGTGTTCTGAATTGCCTTAAGTCTGCAACTAAATGTAAGATGAAGTTTTAAACCGTGGGAAGTAAATACAAGCAACTGCCGCTCCAGCAGCCCTAGCACTTCCATGCATTAAATATAATAGCGCACAAATTAGTTTATTTTACGTTAGTCAGTGTATTTCTTCTTGAAGTTAAAAGTTTAATGTTCAGTGAAAGCTTGCATGCTGGTTTTACATAGGTTCATAGGTAGGTACTAGGCTATCGGCCCTAGAGCCTATACAAGCCCAGCCAAAAAGATACCCTGGCTTTTGCCACCCAAGAAAATTATTTTCCTGTGCCCCTGTCGAACAGAGCCACAGAAGTGATCCCCGGGGTGAATTTCCTACTTACCATCCAATCAAGATTTTTCTTTAAGAGTACTAATGAGGAGCTTTGTTTGATACAGATAGGTAGTTTATTCCAGAGTACAGGAAGTCTCTGGGACAGGAAACTATCCCTCCAGCATGTTCTGTTTATTGTGGTGACAAGGTTTAGGTCCCTACAGCATGTAGCTCGGAGGGATTGGGACTTCTTTAAGTGGAGCATGTCCACTGCTCTGGGTTTGACATAGCTTTGTATGTTAGGCAGAGATCACCTCTGAGTAGGCGACATGCGATGGAGTACAGCTGGAGTTTTTTGAGATGGACTGCGTAGGGCATCTGAGGCTGGTAACCCTCTTTGTGAAGTACTTCTGCAGCCTTTCCAGTTGTAGATGTCTTGTGAGGTACATACCAAAAGGGGTGTTGTACTCTATAATGGGTCTAATGAGTGATGAGTAGAGGGGAACAATGACCTCTTTTTCTGGATGAGAAACCTTTTGTGATGAGGTGTGCCACGTAGAAGGATTTCCTGACTACTGTGGCAATGTGATTATCAAAGGAGAGACTACTGTCCACCTGTGTCCCAAGGTCTCTTATCACACTTTCGGTGTTAAGTACTCTACCGCCTATGTTGTAGTTCATGGGTACAGAGTTTTTACCAAAGGGGAAGACAATGCACTTTTTGGCATTGAGCTTGAGGCCATGGCTTTGACACCAGGCATCTGTCTCAGTAAGGCCCTTTTGTAGGGATGTCCACATCGTTAGGAGTTTCGATTATGGCTCCTAGTTTGCAGTCATCTGCAAACTTCGTTATCCAAAGACCTTCTGTGTTAGCCTGTACTTCAGAGAAGTAGATACCAAACAGGAGAGGACCCAAGTCTGAACCCTGTGGTACTCCACTTGTCACTGGTCTGAAGTTGGATTTGGAGTCTGCTACTTTCACAGTGTGGGTTCTGTCAGTGAGCCAGTTGGCAACCCATCTTGTGACATAGGGATTTATACCTAGTTTAGTGAGTTTATCTATAATTCCAGAGTGGGAGATGGTGTCGAAAGCCTTGGCAAGTTATAGATAGGCTGTGTGAACCACCTTACCCTCATCTATGGCTTTGTTGACTGCTTCACAAAGAAGTTTATCAGGTTTAGGAGACATGATCTGCCTTTTACAAACCCGAACTGGGTGGGGTCCAGAGTTTGGGGATTACCAATGTCTTCGTTTATAAGTTCCATGACGATACGTTCCATGGCCTTGCAGACCAGGCTCATCAGGCTAATGGGGCGGTAGTTCATGGGGTATGTGGTGACTCCCCCCCCCCCCTTGTGGAGTGGGATAACAGTCGCTGTGGACCATTCAGCGGGCACAAAGCCTGAGGTGAGGCTATGAGTGAACATGGTACTTAGGTGGGGTGCCAGTTCATTCTGTAGTTCATGCAGAACGCAGCCAAGGATGTTGTCTGGTCCCATGGATGCTGTGTTCTTGGCTTTGGAGAGTGTGGTTTTTACCTGTGCAGCCGTGATTACAGGAACTTTGCATTCTTTCAGTATACAGATAGGCTCTTTAGGGGGTGAGAGGGGGGGTAAAGTTAGCAATGAACCTATCTGCCAGGATGTTGGCAATATCAGTTGGGTCTGTATATTTAGTGCCATTGTGCTGTAACACAGAGCAAATCTGAGAGTTGCCATTGAGATTCTTGATATAGCTATAGAATGCTTTGTGTTTGTCTTTGGAATCGGTGGTGATTTTGTTTTCGTAACTAGATTTGGAGGATTTTATCAGGGATCACAGCTTCTTACTGAGGCTGACCAGGGAGCTCCTCCACTCATGGGATTTTACTCTCTCTTGCAACAGTTTCTTCCTTCTGTTGTACAGTTCGTTTATGGCAGGGGGCCACAGATTGGCTTCCTTTTATTGGAGGATAGTGTCTTGGTTCTGTTTGGGATAGCACGATCCATGCACTTCGTGTAAGTGCTTATAAAGTGCAATTGTGTAGGATTCAGTAGTCATAACTGTACTGTCAATCTGCATGGGTGTCATGAAGTTCACCACATCTGTCTAAGAAGCATGAAGTTGGCTTTGGAGAAATTTTTTTACTGTGGTTTCCTTAATGGGGGGTGGGGGGCAGGATGTGGATATCTAGGGTAATTAGCTTACAGTCGGATCAGACCAATGAGGCGTTGACTTCAGGTGTCGAACACTGGTCACTCATGTTGGTAATGACTAGATCCAGGATATTGTTGCCCCTGGTGGGGGTGTGGATAAGTTGATCCAGGGCATTGGAGTTTATGAATTCCAGAAAACGTTGAGCGAAGAAGTTGGTACAGGAGTACTTTTCCCACTTAATGGTGGGGTAGTTGAAATCGTCCACTATTAGTGTATTTGGTTGAACCCTAATATTTTCTGGTACATCAAGAAAAGAGGAGTGGGAATCCTGGGGCATGGTGGGGGATCTGTAGCAAGCTACAACTTGGATTGCAGTTTAGTTGGTTGCACTTGCATAACCTCGGCTGCATTATGCTGAGCAACTAGCGTGGAGGTGTGAATATCCTTAATGAATATGGACACACCTCCGCCTTTGGTGTTCCGGTCCAGGTTACATGACCGAAAAGTGTGGTATGAGTTATAGCCTGGTAGTGCAAGGGTGCTCTCTGGAGCCTTGAACCAGGTCTCAGTCACTGCACAGGTATTGATGTTCTCCATTTTAAGGAGGGCCTCGAGTGAGTGCATTTTGAGATTCAAACTTCTAGCACTGAGTAGCATCTCCCTCAGTTCTTGCTTGCCTGTTTCTGTTACGGTGGTGAATTTGTCATTTGAACCTTGCCTAAAAAGGCACTATAGGGGCGGGCAAAGAACCTTAGCCAGTATCCGGAATCCCAGGGGTGAGAGGTAGAAATAACTGACAGTGCATAAGAATACATGCTAACGTGTTCAACCTTAATTTTATAATACCACTGCATGCAGTGGTTAAATATGAAGCAAATCTTTTTGAAGAGATAATTTCTTTTTTTATTTTTGGAAAAGGCATATACTTTTTGTCTGTTTCTGAGAGTTAAAAGGGGGTGAGAAATTTGAAGTTGCATTTATTTTCTTTTCATCTCGAGGTTTTTTATTGAAGCAAACACTCTGGCGGGGAAATGTGAAGTGTTCAAAGAGGAAAAGCAGCAGCTGCAGACAAGATCAGTCTGCCAGCCATTAGTGTGTAAGCTACAAGATGGAAAAATAAAAGAACAGTCGCACATAACATGTATGGGGGCAATAACTAATCAGAATGTTTGCTTTGTCAACAGAATACTGTTTGTATTTACCTGACGGTCAATGAATAGAATCAAATATAAAAGTAGGATGCAAAAGAGCAATCCTACAGGAGTGACAAGTCTGATAGAAATGAGCATGCAACTTTGACAAGCAAAGCATTTTAGAGGGGACACACAGGAATATCAAGGCCAAAGGAAAAGGGTAGCAGCAATAATGACTGGAAGACGACCTCCAGTAAAAGAGGAAAAAAAAATAATGGCAGGCTTGTCTGAACATGGGGGTTGTTTACTGTATTTGCATTTAACTTTTATTATGCGTTTGAGACATGGATTCCAAGAAATTCACTTCAACAGCAGAGTTTGGGAAGTGAATCTTGACATCCATTTCAAGAACAGAATTTACAGTTATGATCAGACACCTGATCATAATCCTTTGTAGTGCATTGAGTTTTACCTGTTCCGTATAGTACTAGTTATAGTAAAAAAAGAAAATTGTTTTGCTGTCTTTCAAAGCCATAAACCACTTATCCACTTTGTTAGTGTTGTCATTGAAGCATAACACAGTCCCCTTACACTCACCTCAGAAGCATCCATAGCATTTGCAGAACGTCCAGAATTTTGCACCTCATTCGTTGGTCTGCTCTGCTCCTCAAAGTCCATGGTTTTCAAGACAAATCATACAGGACTGACGTCAATGAATAGTGTCATGTATTTGAGTATCAGAGTCCATATCCTTAAGATAAAATGCAGGCAAACATGCATCCTGGTATTCTAGCTACTTTCTAAGTTTCTAAGAGGAAGGAACACCGTATCAGGAGAAGCAGCAGGCAGAACCAAATCTTTTATTTTAATGTTATCATTTGCTGGTCCATGCTGGCAGATTTTACAGTGCAGTGCTACATCTGACCTTAACAACTTAAGCAGGGTAGGCAGCTGCTTGTATAACATTTAAGGTCGGTCTCACACCACTGTAGCACTAAACTGATTTGTCTTTTTCCGAACAAAGGAGCACAATCACAGTGACCAATACACTACAGACATCTTATACATACAACAGCACAGCGCAACTCAGTCAAGTTTTATAAAGCACATAAGTATATTGATAGTATTAACCAACCCTAGGAGAAAAAGTGTAACACTAGCATCTACAGTACACAACAAAGGAAGCAATATGTTACGGGTTACTAGCAGGACTAGGGCAGGAAGATTACACTAGCATGTTTTTATAGTCCACCTAAAACTACTGTTATGGAGCTTAGGCGAATTTAGGGAGAAATAAGCTTTCAGAAAGCATTATTATATATTGCTGGGGATTGGAACCTGACTTACAATAATTAAGATGCATTGAGGGAACTACAAGTGTAAATGTAACACAAAAAGATTCCTGAAGTAGTATCAAAATATGGGATACATTCCAAACGTCAAGTGTTCTGAATCTTGAATCCCAAAACAGTGACTCCAAATGGACAAAACTCAAAGTAAACTGGCTTTAACAGTTTAAAAAAAAAAAAGACAGTGTTGAAATGGGGACTGAGCTTTGAAATTTCTCAACTACAGTGTGTTCTTGAAGATGGTGTGTGCAGATAACTAGCAGGGGGTGTGAGGGTTCAGCCTCCCTACAAAGTCCCCATGCATAATTTTTTTTTCAAGTCAGCTAAGTTTTAACCTTTCAGGGTCAATGTTTTGGAATGAGAGATTCAGAATGCTCACTGTGGAGTGAATGAAAATTGTTTAAAAAATAAATATATGCATCAGATCACAGCAACAAAGGAAAAGGTCACTATGGTTTGTTTTCTTTTCCATTAATATTTCTATATTCATGTTAGTACTAAAAATGTGATGATTTAATAAAGCTGATAAAAATGCAAGGCTTGCTGGCATAACAGATTTGTATCTTAATGCATATCACAACATTGGAAAAATCTTATAAATATGTATAAGAGAATAGCACCCTATTGCAAAGTTAATCTTAATGAATGGCTAGGCAATCACAAATTCTCCCACTGAGACTCCTGTGTAGGTCTCTGAGGATGGACGCATGTACTGAATTATGGGCTTAATTGACTGAGCACATAATGGTCTGAAGACTGTCTACTAACAAATTTATGAATATATTAAACTTGTACTCTACTGCTACCAAATATTAAAACAAGAAGTAATCACCAATTCTGCACACTTTGTTCAACTCGCCTTATTTCACAAGTCGCAGTCAAAAAGTCAGCAGGTGGCAAGTGGCAGAAAGCCCATAATATGATCCCAATTCCTAGTAGAAACTGGTAATAAACTGATGAGTCGACTTATAACGATGTAGGCTAATGAGCTATGTATCACTCCCTGAGGCACTCTACTGCATGCTCACCCACTGAGTTTCAAGCCATCACACGCAGACACACATGGTGTTAAACCCCCTGACAGGTACACTTCAATCCTGTCAGCAGTCAGGTCAGCTATCATTCAATGAATGCTAACTGGCAGAACATTATCTCCTCAGACTCGCATTCAGTGGGGTTTACTGCAGGGGCTTTTGCAGGTTTAAAAAGGACTACAAAAGTCTGTGGTCAGAGTTTAGTGGGGAATGAAACACTAGTGGAGTAGGGAAAACTGCATCCATATTTGTAAGAATCAGATCAAGAATGCAGTATAAACTAGTAGGGTTTATTTAACAACTGCTCAAAGAAATTGTTTATTAAGTCTAAGAATTTTTTTGGTATACCCTTTAAGGGTAATAAAATCTCCCAAAATAATGTAGTTTTGGTGGACAGGGATCATTTAGAACACAGAGAAACATTCCATACTCTAGGGACAAATAGCGTGCTCTGTAACAAGCTACTAGCTGACACTTAGTCCTACCTCGAGTGATCTATAGTCCTCCCAAGTTCAGTTTGGGTCACTAGGGATTTGACTGGATGAAACATGTTCTTTGACCAATATGTAGACTCAATGACAGTTGCCAACTACATCTAAAGGCATGAAAAACACAAAAAACAAATGGAGAGTGCTTTTGTTACATTTAAACCAAGTCTTGGTAAATATGCAACACATGGGTGTTTTTTCCTGTACAGGAGTGCTTCAAGGTTAAGCAATTTATGGGCTAAGATGACGGTGCACTGGTCAACAGCTTCATTTCAGCTCTCCTGATGTGAAAAGAGAAACAGAAAAAAGCACCAGTGAAATTGTAAGCCTGGGTAAAATTCAGTTACTGGCCAGTAAAGTACAGTTGTGTACCTACTATAAATGTAGATGTTAGAGTGTATTCACTGTTGCAGTCATTACTCTTGGGTTATCCTGCTGGCAGGCTACCCGCAGTCGGCCTGAATTCCAAAGTCTTGGTCCGGCGTCGGTTGCTGTCACCTCTTCCCTGACGTCAGTGCGCCAGGGGTATAAAAGATGCAGCAGACGCCATTTTCTTCAGTTTTTCTTGGCCCAGATGTCAGGTGCCGGCAAAAGGGTAGGCTAAATAAATTATGCCAATAAACATGCATGCACCAAAGTAAACATTTCCTTCATCTGCAAGAAAATACACCACATAGGTTGTACAGAATAGAGAAGTACAGATGAGATCCAGCAAAAGAAAGGGGGATGGTGAGAGGGTAACCTGGACTGCAACAGTGAATACACTTGAACATCCACATTTATGGTAGGTACACAACTGTACTATGCTTCTGTTTCACTGTTGCCGTCATTACTCTTGGGTTGAATCCCAAAGCTGAGGATGGGTGGTTGGGCTAAATAGGATTAGGAGAGGCTATGAGGCCCTGCAGAACTGCAGTGGCAAAGCCTGCTCTGGATTTAGAGTAGAGAGGTAAGTGGTAGTGCTTTGTAAAGGTGTGCACTGAACTCCAAGATGCAGCCTCTAAGATGTCTTTGGTTGGTACTCCTCTGAGGAAGGCTGCTGAAGTGGCTGCTGCTCTGGTAGAATGTGGCCTAATGCCCTTAGGCACTGATTTGCCATGCTGTGAGTAGCAGAAACAAATGCAATGGCCTATCCATTTTGAAATAGTCTGTTTTGAGATAGCCCTTCCATGTGATCCTGCAGCATACGCCACTAAAAGTTGCTCAGTCTTTCTGAAAGCTTTACTTCTGTCCAAGGAGAAGTGTAGCTGTCTGTGTATGTCCAAAGAATGCAGGAGTCTCTCACCCTTGTTCTGTGGGTTTGGATAAAAGGTAGGCAAGTGAATGGTCTGGTTAAGGGCCACACTGGACACCACCTTAGGCATAAATGTAGGGTTCGTCCTCAGAGAAACCCTGTCTGGATGGAAAATGATAAAAGGTTCCATGGCCATGAGTGCCTGTAACTCAGACTTGTCTTGCAGAGGTTATTGCTAGGAGCAGAGCTGTTTTCCACGATAAGAATTTTATATCCGCTGTTGAGGCTGGCTCAAAAGGAGGCAGTGTGAGTTTTTCCAAGACATAACTGAGGTCCCATGAAGGTATTGGTGCTCTCCTTGGAGGTCTGTTTTTGGCCCCTCTGAGGTACTGCCTTGTTAAAGGATGAGAAAAGATAGGTGGTTCCGTATTGTAATGGGCTGAAATGGCAGAGGTATTAATCTTAATTGATGAAAAGGATAGGCCTTTGTCCAGCATCTCAGTTAAGTATTGCAAAATCTGAGGAATATTTGGTACAAACGTGTCAATTCCTTGTTCCTGGTTCCAAGCACAGAATCTCTTCCATTTTTCTGCATAACATTTTCTGGTACTGGGCCTCCTGGCCTCCAAGATAACATCCTTTACAGCTTTGGAGAAAGGAGTGTTCTGAATGGCTACATTATCCGCCATGCTGCCAGATTTAAGGTCCTGAGTTGGCTGTGCGGGATCTGATTGTTTTGTTGGGTCAGTAAGTGAGAAGCTTGAGGCAATGTCCAGGCTGGACCTTGAGACAAGTTCTTTAGGATTGGGTACCAGTGCTGGCATGGCCAGTCTGGGGCAATCAGTATAATTTTCGGCTTCTCTTGTCTGACCTTTAGGAGTACCTTGGGGAGGAGAGGCAGTGGAGGAAAGGCATATATTGTTAAGGTTTTTCCAGCTGAAGGATAGGGCATCCACTTTCCATGCTTGCTTGTGATAAATCCTTGTGCAGAATCTCTGTAGTTGGCAGTTGAGGGGAGGCAAATAGATCTATGTCTGGGCATCCCCATTTCCTTATCATGCTGAAGACTTGTTGATCCAGTTTCCACTCGCGGGGATCCATGAGGTTTCTGCTTAGTTCGTCTGCCAGAGTATTTATTTTTCCTGGCAGGAATTGTGCTTGCAGGTTAACTTGATAAGTCAATGCTGTGTCCCACAGTCATGGCTTGTCTGCAGAGGGGGTAGGAATGTGTGCCTCCCTGCTTGTTTATGTATCACATGACTGTAGTATTTCCGTCTTTATCAGTAGTTGTCCTGGATGAAATAGATCCTTGAAGGCTGTCAGGGCATTCTAAACAGCTAGCATCGCTTTTTGATTGATATGAAGATGCATCTGGCTTGCAGGCCATGTGCCCTGAATACATTTTCCTGCCATGTGGGCCCCCAGGCATAATCTGATGCATCCGTTGTTAGTGTCTACCTGGTTGTGGGTAAAGTGAATGGCTGTCCCTTGTTGTGGTGACAGGCCTGTGCCCACCATCGAAACTCCTGTTGCAGGAAGGGAATGAGGTTAATTAATGTTTCCAGGCTGTGGCAATGTTGAATCCAGACACTTTTTAGATACCATTGTAGTTTCCTCATATGCAGTCTGGCATATGGAATTAGCAGAATGCAGGATGCCATGAAGCCCAAAGCCTGCAGAATTTTTCTTGCAGATAACTGGGTCTTTGTTACCAACATTTAGAAGTAAGAAGTCAGTTGCCTTCGTTTGTCTGGCGTGAGACAAGCCATCTGGGCAGTTGTATTTAAGCTTGTACCCAGGAATATTATCGAGAGGGTACAAGTTTTGATTTCTTTTCGTTTACTGTGTACCCTAGGCAAATTAGTAATCTTTTTACAAACGCCATGTGTTTTAGTAGAATGTCTTTGTTCTCTGCTTGAATAAGGCAGTCATCCAAGTAAGGATATATTTGAATTCCTCTTTGTCTGCAAAATGCAATTACTGGTGCCAGGCATTTTGTGAAGATCCTGGGCGCAGTACATAAGCCAAAGGGCAGTGCAGAGAATTGGTAGTGCACTGAGCCAGCTATGAATCTGAAGCATCTTCTGCAAGATTGTCTGATTGGGACATGCAGGTATGCCTCTTTTAGGTCCAAATTTCCGAGCCAAGCCTTCTTGCCCAGCATGGGCAGTAGCTGCTGCAGAGTCAACATTTTGAATTTTGGAACGTCTAGAAATGTGTTTAGAATAGACAGGTCCAGTATTGGTGTCCAGGCTTTGTCCTTTCTGGGCACCAAGAAAAGTCGCGAGTAAAATCCTTGTCCCTGCTCTTGTTGTGGTACTCGCTGAATGGCCCTCATGTTCATGAGGGATGAAACTTGCTTTTGTGCCTCTGCCCATTGATTGTGTGGCAGGTCTGGCATACCTTTTGCCCTTGGCAGGGTGTGAAAGTGGAACCTGTAGCCCTGAGACACTATGTTCAAGAACCATTTGTCTTGGGTAATCATGTGCCAATTTTGTGAAAAAAGTGCTAGTTTTCCCCCTAACGGGGCCTGCCAAAAGATAAGTGCTTGGTTCTGGCAGAGGAAAGTCATTGGGACTGTTTCCTGTATGGCTATGATTTGTCTTCTCCTCTTTTGGAGGTAGAAGCACCCCATTGTTTAGGCCTATATGAGCCTTGGGGATGGGATCTGCCTCTGGGGCGTCTGTATCTGCCTCTTTGTGGTCTGTCTGACACTGGAAAGGACCAATTCTTGTACGCCAGTTCCTGCTAAATCTGGGTGGCTGCACCTGTAAGAAATCCTTAAATGTCTGCATAGATTTCGCTTTGTCGTCCATTTTCTTCAATACTTCTTCTGCTTTAACACCAAAGTATCATGCTGTAATGGAGCATCTAATAATTTTGCTTTAACATGATCAGGCAAATTCTGTTCTTTTAACCAAGCATGTCGCCTAATGACAGAACCCGTAACAGCGGCCCTGCAAGAGGCCTCCAGAGAATCAAAACCACATTGCAAAGTATGCTTTCCCACTTGTTCAGTTGCATGCAATAAATCCTGCATTTCTTTGTTTTCTGCACATTCAGAATTTAACATTTTCTGTTTAAGCAGTGACAATAAGTATTGCTGATATTTAAGCATATGAAATTAACAATTTAAAGCCCTCGCAGCCAAGGTAGCAGGGGTATACACCTTTTTCCCCCATCTGTCTAGTGCCCTTGAATCCCTATCAGAGGGGATAGGGTTTTTTTGCAGTGGAAGCCTTGACCCCTTTGGGACCATGAGAAATAGTTTCTGGGTCAACAGCAGGGTTTTTATAAAGAAATTTATGTGAATCTGGAACCCTGTAATATCTGTCTGGCTTAACAGGTGCAGGGGGTAAAGAGTCAGGGGACAGGCTGGACTCTGAAAATACATCTACAATGTCGAAAACAGGAGGGATAGCAAGAGGCCTGAGCTGAGGTAGTAAAAGAAAATCTCTAAGCCTTTTCTTAGATTCTGAGTAGTCTTTGCTCTCAAAGTGGAAGTGCTCCCTCATGGTATGCAGGATTTCCCCAAAAGAAACATCCTCAGGAGGGGAGGCTGAAGGGATAGATTCTTCAGCATCTGAATCCTCATAGGGAGGGAGAGAGTATTCTTGGTTGGAAGAAGGGCCAGAGGAAATGGAAACCTGATCTGAAGATTCATATTCTGTCTCTTGCCTAGGCCTCTTATCAGGAGGGGGATGGGAACCCCTGATCAAAGTAATTTTGTCTTCGGCCATTTTCAGCATCTGTTTTTTAGGCATGGAGGCCTGTCCTTGGGCTTGCTACACTTGTTTCTCTGTCTTTAGTGGTGCTTTAGTCTTTGCCTTAAAAGCTGTAGTCGGTTTGATATATAACTGTGTAGGCCTGAAAACACCCTCAGAAGCAGATGCCGGTTCAGAGGCTCCAGACCCATTTGAGGGGATATTTTCCAAGTGTCCAATACCTTGAGTTTCCAGAGGCCTAGTCTGCTTCATGTGCGAGTCGGAAGCAGCCTGCGGCTCTGAGGTAGCAGGCGTCAGGGGCTGCGAAAGCACCTCACTGAGAACTGGCGACTGACTTAGAAGAAGCCTCATAGTCAGTTTTGGACCTCGGATGCCTGTCCTTTTCCTTGCGTTTCTTGTGAATTGTGGTAGTCGGATGGCTATCAGATGACATCGTGTAATTAAATCCTCGGCCAAAGTAATGAAATGCAAAATCGTACAAATGCTTAATAGTGCGTTGGTTAAATCTAGCACAAAATCTGCAATTAGCTACGTCGTGATCAGGGCCTAGGCAAGGAATACAATAAGAATGGAAGTCCTTATGAGGTATTTGCTTCCCACAAGAAATACAATTATTAACTTTTTCTGACATCGGTCTGGAGCAAGAGAAAGGTTACCCCAACGGGGTACTTAGCTTTAAAAGAAGAATTCAGATCTGAAATTCGAACACGAAAATCTCAGGAGTCGGCCGACCGGCACTTGCAAACTGCTTCTGCTTCAGGCACCACGCGGCAAGAAAGACTGAAGAAAATGGCGTCAGCTGCATCTTTTATACCCCTGGCGCACTGACGTCAGGGAAAAGGCGACATCAACCAACGTCGGACCAAGACTTTGGAATTCAGGCAGACTGTGGGTAGCCTGCCGGCAGGATAACTCAAGAGTAATGACTGCAACAGTGAAAGACGATGAACATGTACAGTGTCTGGATGGTAGCAAGGAAGAATTCTGGAGAACCTGAAAGAAAAATCAACCAGAAAAGGTGAAGGGAAAACATTGGCTGGGAAGAATCCTGCAGCTTTAAGCAAAAACCAGTTAAAAGCTTCATTTTTTTTTGTTTAAGACACTGCTTACAGTAATTTACACAAAAATGTCAAATGTACTCAAAGGTGATTAAAATAAATTAAACACTGAAAGAAAATTTAAACTCAAATAACAAAAGGCTGAAAGCCTAGAAACTTTTGCTAGTTAAGCAGATGCACTGGTAAAACTACAAAATCAGAGGGTGAAATTAAGAAAAGGCTGGCTAAATATGAATCTTCCCAAAAAGAGTTGTTTCAAAAAATAGTAGAGCTAGAAGACAATGGTGCTCAGAGAAAACCTTAAGATAATCTGCTAAACCCGACAAAATGCAAGGAACATACTGTATTCATTTTATTAAGTACAACTAAGCAACTGGACTGCTATTCCACATAGCAGGATTTGTTAATTTAAAGGGCCTATCTAGTGTATGCTCCAAACCTAGTCATAAGAAAGCAGCTAAGGCCTATATTAGTAAAGATGTAATCATACTAGCAGAAATATTGATCCTGACAAAACTGTGGCAGAAGTACTATGAACTGGAGATAGTAGCATGTTTGTGGAATATGATTATTCACTGCACACTAGACAGAAGAGAAAATCAAGAAGCAAGTGAGACATTCAAACTGCTGCATGCATCTGTCTGCAAAGTATTTTTTTCCTGGATGATGAAATGCATTTTTGATGCAGAACAGACTAAGGTAAAATGAAATCTGTCCATTAAGAATGAGCCAGCAAACAGAAAGTGGCTTAGATTTTCATTCTTCCACAATTAAGCTCAGAGACTGCCAGTGAGATTTTTTTAATGCTTCCACCAACCTCAACAGCCTTATGGCAAGAAATATAATCACAGATGATGATGCTCATTTGTTAGCCAGATAGGCCAATTGGACACAAAATTCCTTTTCAGGGGCGACCTAGGAGCAACATCCTGTTAAATTTGCTTGAGGTGACAAAGTAGGCAAATCCTAACCTTGTACCTTAGGGACTACAGTTTGCAATCTTAACCTCTGCACCAACTAAGGTGCTGGAGATATTTTGGAAATTTTATGAAAATCTGTTAGCAGATAAGTGAGGAAACCAAGAAAGCACAAATGGAAATATTTATGGAAGACTTAATTATGCCAAGAGTAGAGGAAAATAAACAATAGCTAATACACAAGATAGGAAGAGAGGAGATGATTTATAATCGATCTGCATGAAAATCTCTAGGAAAGTACAGTTCTGCAAGAACTTACCATAACAGTAGATGGTTTACTGGTCACTGTTGGAGTATTCCTGAGATACGGGTTGTCACTGCTAACGTCAATCCAGGGCACAAAAACTTTACCATCCCTAGGTCACACATCTGGCTTATGATCTTAGCTTCCACATGTTGGGATATAAAGACTGAGGTACAAGCATGGATCCGCAGAACATCTCCAAGCCAGCAGCCCGAAGACAAAAATGAAACTGGTCAGCTAGGAGGAGTGTAGCTCAAACTGGTAAGAAACTTCCTGGTACCCATGTAAAAAAGCAAAGGCTAGTGCACAGCGGTAGAGATAACTGAAAATGGAAGCGAGACAGAGAAGAGGAAATGGAAGGTGGGCTGGAATACTGCAAAAGTGATCAGTAGGACATCTACTGTTACAGTAAATTCTTACACAACTGTACTATGTCCTGAATGAAATCACTGTTGCAGTGACTCCCAGAGTTGAAGGAAGAAGGAAGGGTGGTTGGTCATTGAGAAGAAGAGTTGTCCTGCAGTCCCATAGAGGAGTGACTTAGTAAAGGCTGCCTTGCAGCTGAAGAAGACATCAATTTTGCAGTGCTTGGTAAAGATGTGTTCAGAAAACCAAATGGCCATTTCCAAGACAGACCTAGAGACTACTCTGTGGAAAACTCCCGAGGATGCAAGTGCCCTACTGGAATGTACTTTAGGGTAATAAGACAAGGTCTTACCCATGATGAAAGTAGCAGAAAGATGGCCTTCATACAGGCTGCAATAGCTTCTCTGAAGACTATCCAGGAAGGCAGGCATTAACACCAGTCCCCTAAGTTGGGACAGCCAAAAAGCTGACCAGTCTTTCTGAAGGATTTAGTTTCTCCAGGTAAAATCCAAACTGTCTGTGAATGTCTAAAGAATGTAAGATCCTTTCCCCCTGTTTTGGAGACTGGGAAAGACGGTGAGAAGATGAACAGCTCGATTTAGACACAGCTCATTCACTACCTTAGGCATGAAGGATGGGTTAAGCCAACAATAAAAGGAGGAATGGCCAGGACAGCCTGTAGCTCAGAAACCCTCCTGGCAGAGGTGAGGGCCAAGAGGAGAACGGTATTCAAAGTACAGGATTTTTGAGAAGTGAACAAAGCTGTTCAAAAGGAGAAACCGTAAGCTTTTCTAACACAAAGAAAAGACGCAAAGGGGAGAGAGAGGTTTCCTTGGACGGAGTTTAAGATGCAGAACTCCCCTGAAGAAGAGTTTGGCCTCCAGTCTAGCCATATGTGGAGGGCTAAGAGACAGGCAGGCATCAGCACCAGACAGGCAAGCTTTTATGGATGAGGTTAAGCCTGATTGAAGTTCGCAGATGTATTACAATACTGCAAGGATCTGTGCTACAGGGGGAATCCTGATTGTTTGCAGCACGAGAAAAAAAAACGTTTCCACTCTACAGTGTAAGATTTTCCAGTAGTGAGTCTTCTATCCTGTTTGAGGATTTGCACTTCTTCGGAGAAGGGAGTCAGGCTGAGGGATGGAAGATTTGGGTGGAGAAGCAATCCTTTTTGTAGAGTTATCAGGTCCAGCTGAAGAGGAATTCTCTTGTAATTTCCCTTTGCCAGGTGAATGGAGTCAGTACGAGGGAATTGGGGGGGGGGGGGTTGTGCTTTGAGAAAAACCTCTGCAAAAGAAGACAGAGCAGGGAAGGCAGAGAGGAACTTCCCTGTCCACTGTGAAGAAACAACATCTGTCCTCCACACTGTGGGACAAGAGTCCTTGGTGCAGAACAGGGGAGATGACGGCTGCTTTGTGAAGAAAAGAGGTCTATCTGAGGAATGTCACACTGAAGTGTGATGTTGTGGAAGACCTCTCTGTTCAAAGTCCATTCATGAGAGTCCAGGGAGCATCAATTTGTGGGAATCCGGGGAGCAACTTAAGCAGTCTGTTAGCACATTTGTTGTCAAATTCCATGCCTCCTGTGCTAACCGGTATAGTTAAGACCTGGTGCCTCCCTGCTTATGTACTACATGACTGTGGTGTTGTCCATGCACACGGAGTGGTCCTGGTCTCCAAAGTGGGCAAAAATCTAAAGAGCTTGCAGAACAGCCCTCATTTCTTTCAGGCTGACGTGTTCTTACAGGAACTGGGGTTGCCATTTCCCATGCCTCAGTGTGATTCTGTCTATTCCTCCGGCATCCTTGATTGAGGCATCTGCATGAACCTGTTGAAGAGGTGTGAAAAGTAATCCTGGATTGACGGTGACCTGTCCCTTCCACCAAATAAGCTCCTTCTTGAGGAAAGGTAGGAGGGAAACAAAGTGTCCAATGGGTGGCAGTGCTGGGACCATACCAATGGATTTTTCCTCATAGAATATAGCCAAGGGGAACATAGGAATGGCAGCTGCCATGAATCCCAAAGTCCTTAGCGTCTCCCCTGCAGAATAATGGGTTGTGAGGGAGGCGCATTGGAAGTAACTGGACAGACTGCAAAACTTCTCCTGAGGAATGAATGCATGCATTTTCTTTGGGACAAGTCTACATTCCAGAAACACCAGGTCCTGTATAGGAATCATGGTTTTTTTTTTTTTAGTTTAGTGAATCCCCGGACCTGTCAGAAGATGAAGGGTGAATTGAAGATGCTAAAGACTTCCTGGGGAAAGAGGCTGGATCAGATCATCAACCAAGTAGAGAAAATTCTGAATTCCTTCAGTGCAAGAAAAAGTTATTACAGATGGTAGGCATATGTGAGTATTCTTTGGGCTGTGAACACACCAAAAGGCACAGCAGTAAAGTAAGCATTCAAGGAGCCAGAACAAAATGTGAAATCGCCTGAAAGAGGAATGAATAGGAATGTTTAAGGAGGCATCCTTCAGATCTATTGACACTAAGAAAGCATGTGGGAGGATGAAAGGTACAGTCTGAAGAGAGGGCATTTTGAAAGATACTACTTTCAGGTACTTACTCAGGAAAGACATGTCTAAGCTGAGTCTCCACTGTCCTTTTCCTGGGACAAGAAAAATCCTGGAATAAAACCTTTTCCCCAAAAAATCTTTTATGACTTGCTCAATGGTACCCTGTTTTAAGAAGTCCTTAACAACAGGAACTAGAAGGGATGTTTGGTTTTGAGGAGGCAGTGGCATGCCTCTCAGAAGTGGAATGTTTTTTCAAAGACATGGTACAGTTGTCCCAGATTATGAAGAGAACCCAGCTGTCTGAAACAGATTCCCACCTGGTCAGGGACAGTGACAGCCTCTGAGAAAGAGAGACAATGGGTACTGTAGGGGTAGTCAAAAGTTTCTACCGCTAAAGGAAGGCCTCCCAGTTGGAGGGTCGCTTCAAGATTTTTCAGAGTATCTTTTCCTGAGGGTCTTCCTTTGTCTCTGAACTGTCCTAGGATCCCTTCTAATGAAGGAGGTAGATTTAGCTGGTGAGATTTCTATGATAGATAGGAAAGGAGGATAGCAATATTTATCTGCTGTCTTTCATGGTCTTAACTTGAACAGAGGTTCTCATGAGAGGCAAACAGCAAGTCTATGCCCAAAGACAAATCTAGAATTTTTGAATTAAAATCGTAAGGTATAGGGCTGACTGTGAAACTAAGCATATCTGCGGCCAACAGATCCAATGGCAGGTGCCCTAGATGAAACATCCACATCAGCATCACTGCACCTAATGCTGTGTCTGGCAATGTGAGTGGCTTGTGAAAGTAAGCTCTGCATTTGATGGTTCGAGTCTGTTGCAGGAGGATAGAATAGTTGTGCAAAATCTTACCTTAACCACAGATGTCCTCTTCCATGTTGCAGTATTCTAGGTGTGGGATTTCATGCCCTCAGGCGACTCGTACGTCGGCTCCTATACAAAAGCTTCATCTTGGCTGTTGTAGTGTGCGTGGGACGTCACACGTAGGGCCATAAACAAGGGACCTTAAATGTGACATCTGCACGCACAGTCCTCAGAACATGAAGGCCAGCAGGCAGAGAAGAAGGCCCAGCAGGAGGAATGCCAGTTGTTTCCAGGTGTGTGACTTAGAGACCTACTGTAATGTAGGTAGTACAGGTAAGGAATAGGACCTGGGGGGATTAGTGGGCGGGAAGGAATACTGCAACATTGAAGAGGACATCTATGGTTATGGTAAGATTTTACACAACTATTCTATATGTCCTTCTATTCCTATATTGCAGTATTCTGTGTGTGGGAGTATATCACAGCTTATGCGGATGACAGGGTGGTGGTAGATGAAGAGGGTTCTACAAGACCCTGCAGGACTGCCCAGGCGAATCCTGTCCTAGCTCTGGAAACTTGGCCAGGTTTGTAATGCTTGGTGAAAGTGTGGATAGTGACCCAAGTGGCTGCTTCCAAAATGGATGCTGCATCTAGGCCCTTCATTTCATAAAGGCCCTTGGGGTGGCCACAGCTCTAGTGGAATGGGCCATGATTCCCCCTGAGGGCTCCTTTCCATGGTGGGAGTAGCAGAAGCAAATAGCTTTCCTGATCCAAAATGCGATGGTTTGCTTGGAGACAGCTTGCCCAGGAATCTGGGGTGGAAGGAGACAAAGCCAGTTAGTCTTCCTGATGGTCTTGGTCTTGTCGACGTAAAATCGAAGTAGTTTGTGCACGGTCCAGGGAGTGCAGCATCCTCTCCCCTTCATTACAGGGTGAGGGGAAGAAGGTGGGTAGATGAATGGATTGGTTAAGAGAGGTCATTGACGCCTTCGGCATAAAGGAGGGGTTGGTTCACAAAGACATCCTGTCTTTGTGGAAGACGGTATAGGGGGGACAGGCCATTAAGGCCTGCAATTCTGACACTCTTCTGCTTGATGCGAGAACCACCAGCAGGACTGTCTTCCGTGTGCACATCTGTAAGGAAGAAGGCCTAGCCAGTTCAAAGGGGTGCTGGGTTAATTTCTCTAAGATGTAGTCAAGGTCCCAAGGTGGGGGGGGGGGGATAGGTTTTCTAGGTGGTCTCATGTGCAAGACTCCTTTAAGGAAGAGCTTTACGTTGAGCTTGGCAAGCAAGGGAGGTTCCAGGGGCAGGTAGGGTGATATGGCAGAGGTGTACTTTTACAGAAGAATAAGAAAGCCCACTCTATCAATTGACACAAGTAGTTTAGAACCAGGGGAACCTCAGCGGAGCTGGGGTCCCTTCCCTTGTTTAGAAACCATTTTGCAAATCTTTCCAACTTAGCCAGTTAAGATTTTCTGGTGGTAGGTTTCCTTGCCTCCCTTAGGACTGAAAGCTCTGAGTAGTGGTGTCTGAAAGGGATCAAAAGTTTATTACCCACAGAGTCAGACAACATCTGTAAGTGTGGGTGTAGGCGAGTTCCTTTGTCTTGTGTCAGTAGGCCCACCTTGTAGGGTATTGAAGTGATTGCCTTGGCTAGTTTGTGAAGTAGGGGGAACCAATGCTGCCTTTGCCAGTAGGGAGTCACTAACAAGATTTTTGGTTTGTCCTTCTGAATTTTCAGGACGACTTTCTGAATCAGTAGAAATGCGGGAAAGGCATAAAGGAACTTCCCCTCCCAAGGGAAGCTGAAAGTATCCCCTCTAAATGCAAGAGGGGAGTGGGTTTTTGAGCAGAAGTTCTGCAGCTGCCTGTTCTGGGGGGAAGCAAACAGTCTACCGGTGGGGTGCTCCACAAATAGACCTATGTCCAAGAAGACCTCCCTGCTCGCATCTATTCATGCTGAGGCGAGGAGGTCCTGCTCAAGAGATCTGCTTGGTGGTTGTCCTGTGAGGGGATGTAGGCCACTTGCAGGACTAAGTTGAGAGGAGAGGCTTAGTCCCATATCAGCAGGGATAATCTGCACAGCTGATAGGCCTTTGTTCCTCCCTGCTTGTTGAGGTACCACATCACCGTACTGTTGTCGGTGACAATCTGGCGCACCCCTGGAACCAGAAGGGGGGTGAAGGTATTTAGAGCTAAGATGACTGCTGTAATTTCCCTGACATTGATGTGTTTGCCCTGAAGAGAGGGATGCCACTTTTTCTAAATCCTGTAAGAGGCCAGTGGTTCCCCAACCTGAACATGAGGCATCTGTATGCATTACTTGGGTTGAGTGGTTGTAGTGGGAGCCTTGGGTTCAGTTGCACTTGCTGGATCCACCAACTGAGTTCTGTTTTCAGACAGGGAAGGAGGGGGATGCTCTGCTCTAGAGGATGAAGGTAATGGGACCAGGTGCTCCTCAGGAACCACTAACTTGCGCATGTGCAATCTTGCCAGTGGTAGCATGGGGATGGCTGCTGCCATTAAACCCGGGAGACGAAGAAATTGCTTTGCTGCCACCTTTTGGGATAGCAGTGCTTCCTGGAAGTGGGAAGTCAAAGAAAGAACCTTGTCCTGTGGTAGAAAGGCCTTCATTGTGTCTGTTCTGATTCTGCAGCCTAGGAAAAGTTTGTCCTGGCTTGGGATCAGAGAGGACTTTGGGAGATTGATGGCGAATCCTAGGGTCTGGAAAAGGGGCATGGTGAAATGTAGATGCTTCAATAGAGCATCCCTAGACTCTGCCAGTATTAGGATGACGTCCGGATAAGGGTAAATCTGTATACTATGAGTTCTGCAGAAGGCAATGGCTGAAGCCAGGCACTTTGTAAAGACTTGGGGAGCCGTGGATAAACCAAAGGGCAAGGCAGTAAATTGAAAAGGAGAGGCAGGTCCAGAGAAATGTAGGAAATGTCTGTGGGAATTCCTAATGGGTATGTGCAGACATGCCTCCTTTAGGTCCAGGGTGGCCATGAGGGCCTTGACTGGAATGAGGGTACAGCAGAGTGGGAAGAAAAAGCAATTTGAAAGATGGTACCTGAAGATGGAGGTTTAGAAAGGACAGGTCTAAGACAGGTCTCCAGGGGCAGTCTTTTTTGGGGACCAGGAAGAGGCGGGAGAAAAATCCCTTCCTGTCCTGGAGTGACAGGTTCTATGGTGCCTAGCTTTAAAAGGTTTACCAGAACTTGTGGCATGAGATGGGCCTGGTTTTTGGGGATGAGAGGAATGCCTCTTCTGGGTGGCTTATCTTTCCAGGATAAGAAGTGCCATTTTTGAATAATGTTTAAGACCCACTGGTCTGAAGTGATGGATTGCCAAAGTGATGGATTGCCAAAGGGCAAGACAGTGGGAAAGGTGGGCTGAGAGGGGAAGATGGGCAAGGCGGTCAAGCAATACTGGGACCTCCGCTGTCCTGAAAGGGCTGTCTGGGTTGATGATGTGGAGCAGAGGATCTGGAGTTGGTAGGTCTTCTAGCCCCTCTCCTGGACCTGGAAGAGGAGGAAAAGGGCTGAGGAGTACATCTCACAAAGTTGGCCTTAGGGTAGTTCCTATAATACTTGGGGATGGGTGACGCCAGCAGGTGCTTGATGTCCTGGAGTTCATTGCTTTTCTCTTGTAGATTTTTAAAAAGGTCAGCAGACTGTTTGCCGAAAAGCACATTGTGGTCCATAGGGGAGTCCAAGATCTTAGACTTGAAATCCTCAGGGAGGTTCTGAAGTCTTAGCCATAAGTACCTTCTGAGGGCTGAAGCAGATGTTGCAGACCTGGCAGAGGATTCTGCAGCATCATAGCTGCATCCGAGGGAATGCCTGGCTTCCTGTTGTGCCAGGAAAGTCTGACTGAGATGTCCGCCTTGATGAGGCTATCAGGCAAGGATGCTGGCATGGAGGCGACTTGAGAGACCCAGTCTAATGCATACTTTGTCATGTGCTCTGAAAGCCAAAGTTGAAGTGTATACCTTCTTCCCCATCATATAACATGTACTTGCTGTCTGTCAGTGGGCAGTAGGGAGGCAGACGGCAGAAGTCTAGATTACTCATCTGCAGTGGTGGCAGTAACAACTGGGTCCACCAAGGGTGGTTTGACCAGGAATTTTTGGTCTTCTAGTATTTTGTAGAAGCGGTCAGAACATTTAGGGGCTGGAGGCTGGGAGTCGGGGGCTTTGGAAGCAGCGTTGACGGCATCCAAGTAAGCAGGCAGAACAAAAGGGACTGCTGAAGGGGAGGGGGATTCCACTTGCAGCAGCTCAAAGTACCTTTTTTAGGTGTCTGTCATTTGGGATGCATCTCATTTAAAGCAATCCATCGTGGTGATGGTCTCACCAAAAGAAAGGTCCTCAGGGGAGAATACCCTTCCACAGATTTATCATCAGGACAGTAATATTCCTGTGGGGAGAAAATCTAGGAAACATAAGAAATGGACTCTTGTGAGGATGAGAAGGAAGAATCATGCTCCTCTTCTCTGACTTGAGGGTTCGTGGATGGGAGGGAAGAAGCAGAGGCAGGGCTAGGGCTCAGAAGAGGTGACCAAGGCTGAAGGCCATAAAGGTCTGCATGAGAGTGGAGGTGACCAAGGCTGAAGGCCATAAAGGTCTGCATGAGAGAAGAGGTGAAGGCCTGGCAATCCGGTGCGACTTCTGTAGAGGTAAGTTTATTGTTTTGCTTCTTTCTGGCCGGGGAGGAAGTAGAGAGAGGCCTGGCGTCAGGTTTGAACAGTGACACATGCGAAGCCTGGATCCCTGCTACAGGTACCACTGAAACGGATTCCTTCTCGACATCAATGGTTGTCTATGTCTGGATATGCTCCGAGGATGTGCCTGTCGTCAGCTGCGAAACAGCATCCACGAGGGACGTTACTGCAGTGACCTATCCTCCGAGCACGCCTCAAACCCTAGAATGGCAGTTGGTGGTGCGTCGGGAAGCAGAGCGGCAGGCAAAGAAGACCTAGGAACCTTGGCCTTCTTGCACAAGGGTTCAGGTGTGGCCTCCGATGTAAGGGAGCTGGTTCTGCAGGTAGAGGTTTAACGCAGCTAGACAGCTGCGCAAAGTCTTGGGCACTAATGATTGACAAATAGCACAAAAGGAGTGATAAAAAACACACCTGTCACGGGCGTCTTTTATGCGGTATCTGGTGCCCACATTGGCACTTTCCCAGTTTTCCTGACATCAGCTAAAGGCTACAAAGTACAGTTTTGTACCTACCATAAATGTAGATGTTCGAAGATCCACATTGCTGCAGTCCTAACACTTGGGTAGTCCGCTGTCCCAGTCGGCCCGAATACCAAAGTATAAGGCTGACGTCGGTCAAGGCGCATTTGTCTGACATCAGGACGTCAGGGTACAAATGCGCATGACCGACGTCATATCCTCAGTCTTTTCTTGCCCCAGATGTCAGAAGACCCTAACAAGATAAGGCCAAAACCAAAACACCAAACACTCCTGTACCCAATAAATGTACAATATATACAAATTTACAAAAATAGAACCCCACCCACACAACCACCCCTAAACACAGAGGGGAAGGAGGGAGGGTAAATTGGACTGCAGCAATGTGGATCTTCGAACATCTACATTTATGGTAGGTACAAAACTGTACTATGTTCTTCATCTCACATTGCTGCAGTCCTAACACTTGGGTAGAATCCCAAAGCAGAGGTAAGGGAGGATGGCTAAACTACAAAGAAGCAGGATCTGCCAAAATGCCCTGCAACACAGCAGTGGCAAAACCAGCCCTGGATTTAGAATAGAGAGGAAGGTGGTAATGCTTGGAGAAAGTATGCACTGAACTCCAAGTAGCTGCCTCCAAAATATCCTTAGTTGCCACCCCCCTTAGAAATGCTGTTGAAGTGGCAGTAGCCCTAGTGGAATGAGGCCTAATCCCAGCTGGAATCTCCTTGCCATGATGGGAATAACAGAATGCAATGCAAAACCCAATCCACTTAGATATAGTTTGTTTTGACACAGGCTTGCCCTGAGAACTCAAAGCAAAAGAAACAAACAACTGCTGAGACTGCCTAAAATCCTAGTCCTGCTTAAATAATAACGAACTGCCTGTGTACATCTAAAGTGTGCAAAATCTTTTCCCCTATTTTGGGGATCTGCATAAAAAGTAGGCAAATGAATAGTTTGGTTTAAAGCCACACTAGAAACCACCTTAGGCATAAATGAAGGATTAGTACGTAATGATACCCTATCCTTATGAAAAATCAAAAGGCTCAACCGCCATAAGGGCCTGCAATTCAGAAACCCTTCTTGCAGAAGTAATGGCCAACAAAAAGCAGTCTTCCATGACAAGTATTTCAATTCAGCAGTAGCCATGAGGCTCAAAAGGTTGTAGAGTAAGTTTCTCCAACACAAAATTGAGGTCCCAAGCAGGAGTAGGAGCTCATTGGGGTCTTCTATTCTTTGCCCCTCTAAGAAATTGCTTGAACAAAGGATGAGAAAACAATGGTGGGTCACAATCATAGTGAGCTGAAATTGCTGCAGCATGAATCTTAATGGAAGAGAAAGACAAACCTTTGTCCAATAACTCAGTAAGATATTGAAGAGCCACACTCAAATTAGGCTCAGAAACATCCAAATCCTTTGCTGCACTCCAAAATAAAAATCTCTTCCATTTTTCTGCATACACTTTACGTGTACTAGGTCTTCTGGCTTCCATAATCACATTTAAAACTTGTTGAGGAAGTTGAGACCTGCTGTGGTTCAAAACAGAATATGCCAGGCTGTTAGATGAAGAGAGTGAAGCTTGACATTGAGTAGATGACCGTCCCTCTGAGACAATAGGTGTGGAATCAAAGGTAAAGGCCATGGAGGCTTCCTTACCAGACTCCTCAGTAATGGGTACCAGTGTTGCCGAGGCCAATCTGGAGCTATTAAAATCATCCTTGGCTTGTCTTGTCTGACCTTTAGGAGTACCTTTGGAAGAAGAGGCAGAGGTGGAAAGGCATACACATGAAGATTTGTCCAACTGAAAGAAAGAGCATCCACCTTCCAAACTGTGTGATGAAACCTTTTAGGTGCAAAACTTTGGCAGCTGGTGGTTTAGTGGAGAAGCGAACAGATCTATGTCTGGAGTTCCCCATGACACTGTCAATTTCCGAAATACATGAAGATCCAGTTTCCACTCGTGGGGATCCATGATTTGCCTGCTTAACACATCTGCTAAGGAGTTCTGTGCTCCGGCAGAAACCTTGCCTGAAGAGTTAGTTGCAAGCTGAGCAGTCTCCCATAAAATCATTGCTTGCCTGCATAGAGGTAAGAATGTGTTCCCCTTGTTTGTTGATGTACCACATGACAGTTGTGTTGTCTGTTAGAATCAACACCTGCCCTGGAAGAAGTAACTCCTTGAAAGCCATTAATGCAAACTGGACTGCTAACATCTCCTTCATGTTGATATGTAGATGCTGTAGTCTGGCAGGCCACTTGTCTTGTACCCACTTTCCATTCAGATGAGCTCCCAAGCTATGTCTGAGGCATCTGTCGTTAGAATGTGACTGCCTCTGGCCGGGTCACAGAGAGTCCCTTGTTTAGGTGACATTCCTGAGCCCACCACAAAAATTCCTTTTGAATGCAAGGTATTATTTGAATGACAGTGTCCAAATCCTGGCAGTGCTGTGTCCATACATTTTTGAGATACCATTGCAGCTTCCTCATATGCAGTTTGGCATTGGGAAGCACCAGAATACAAGATGCCATGAACCCTAAGGCTTGAAGGACTGTCCTTGCAGTCAGCCTGGACTGAAGAGATAGTTGATGGAAGTAAAGGGAAAGATTCTTTTGTTTGTCCGGGATTAAAAAGGCCATCTGGGTTGCTGTATTCAGTCTCACACCCAGAAAGCACATGTCTTGAGAGGGTACTAGACTGGACTTTATTTCGTTCACAGAATACCCCAGGCATCTTAGCACTGCTATTACATATTCCAAATGCTGTAAAAGGTCTTCCTTTTCTTGAGCCAGAATCAGGCAGTCGTCCAAGTAAGGATAGATTTGTATTCCTTTTAGCCTGAAGGAAGCTATCACTGGAGCCAGAACCTTTGTGAATACTCTGGGCGCAGTAGATAAGCCAAAGGGCAATGCAGAGAACTGATAATGGGAATTCCCAGCTCGAAAACGCAGATACTTCCTGCAACTTAGTCTGATCGGTACATGAAGGTAAGCCTCCTTGAGATCTAAAGTTACCATCCAGTGATCTTTGCCCAGCAGAGGTAAAAGCTGTTGTAACGTCAACATTTTGAACTTGGGAATGTCCAGATAAGTGTTGAGGATAGACAAATCCAAAATTGGTCTCCACGTGTTCCCCTTTTTTGGTACTAGGAACAGGCGAGAATAAAATCCTAGGCCCCTTTCTGGCAAAGGAACCGGCTGAATGGCCCCTATCTGGAGTAACAGAGAAATTTGCTTGTGAGCCTCTTTTCTTTGTATAGGAGGAATGTCTGGCATGCCTTTGAAAGGAGGCAAGGTATGGAAATAAAACCTGTAACCGTGGTGAACGATATCCAATACCCATCTGTCTTGGGTAATAACACTCCAATTTTCTTTGAAAAGTGCCAGCCTTCCTCCCAAAGGTGCTGCCAGACGAGAAGGCTCTGGCAGCTGAAAAGGCAAGTCATTGGGTCTGCTTACGAAAGGACTGACCCCTGCCCTCACCAGAAGACTGGGCAGGCGAACTGCCTGTTCTAGGCCTAAAAACCTTGAGCTCTGCCCCTACCACGTCTAGATCTACCCCTAGACTGAGAATCATAAGAAGGATAGGTCCACCCCTTAGTAGGCCAATTTCTACTAAACTTTGGAGGCTGAACCTGCAAAAAACCTTTAACAGTCTGCATAGACTTAGCCTTGTCCTCCATTTTCTTTAAAACTGCTTCCACAGGCGCACCAAATAACACATCAGATTGTAAAGGAGCATCTAAAATCCTTGTCTTTACATGTTCAGCTAAATTCTGATCCCTCAGCCAGGCGTGCCTGCGAAGAACAGAACCAGTGGCTGCCACCCTCAAGAGGCCTGTACAGCATCAAAACCACATTGCAAGGAATGCTTACCCACCTGTTCAGAAACATGAACTAAATCCTGCAACTCTTTACACTCAATACCTTCCGCCAGAGCATCTACCTTAGACTTCAATTGTGAAAGGAGATAATTTTGGTATTTCAACATGTGAAACTGGCAATTCAAAGCCCTCATGGCTAAAGTGGAAGAAGTATACACCTTCTTTCCCCATCTATCCAAAGCCCTTGCCTCTTTATCAGAAGGAACAGGATTTTTAACAACAGAAGCCTTAACACCTTTAGGGCCCTGAGAAACAGTTTCTGGGTCTGCCCTAGGACTCTTAAAAAGATACTTATGAGCTTCAGGCACCCTATAATACCTATCCGGTTTAACTGGGGCAGGAGGCAAAGAATCAGGGTTCAGGGAAGCCTCTGCAAAAACATCCTCTACCACATCCAGAACAGGAGGTATAGCTAAAGGCCTATGCTGGGGTAGAAACAAAATTCCCTAAGCCTTTTCCTGGAATCAGAGAAATCTTGACCTTCCCATTTAAAATGCTCCCTCATGGAATGAAGAGTCTCTGAAAAAGAAAAATCCTCAGGAGGAGAAGCCGAAGGTGTAGAGTCATCTACATCAGAATAAGGAGGATACTCCTGCAAGTCTTCAGCCGAAGACTCAGAAGCCTCCGAACACTGCTCAAAACTTTCAAGCTCAGGTTCCACCCTAGGCCTCTTATCAGGGGGGGGCATAGAACCTCTAATCATAGTAATCAAATCTTCTGCCATTTTAAGCATATGTTTCTTAGGCAGAGACCCTGAAGAACTAGGGGAGACCCCCACTGAAGTTAACCCTGGCCTGCCTCTAGAAGAAGCCTTAGAAACAGAAGTGGAGGGCCTAACGACCTTAGGAAGGGAGGGAGAACAGCTACCTGAGAAGCCCCTTCAGCCTGGCCTACCTCCTGAGAGGACACATCTTGTAACAGTAAAGTCTCTCCCTGAGAATCCAAAGGAACTTCTGGTAGAACCACCGGCTCCACCGAGCCCTCTAAAGAACCGGCGTCCGGGACAGACGGTTCTTCCACCCTAGGCTTCGCTGCTTTGTCCTTGCGCTTTTAGAAGCGGCGGAGCATCCGGCGGCATGTTGTAATTACAACGCTTCCCAAAAACTAACCTGGCACAATCTAATCTTCTCTTAATAGTGCGTTTGTTAAATCTAGCACAAGAGCGACAGCCAACAACGTCGTGCTCAGGCCCTAAGCAAGGTATACACAAGGTATGGTAATCTCTATGAGGTATCTGTTTCCCACAATAAATACAGTTATTCACTTTTTCTGACATCCGGTTAAATACTGAGGCAAGAAAAAACCAAAATATTCCCCAACGGGGTAGTTAGCCAACTTTGATTCGGTCTGAAACTCCGACTTCAGAAAATTTCAGAACGCCAACCTGCACTCGCAAAACTGCTTCTGCATCGGACCATGCGGCAAAAAAGACTGAGGATATGACGTCGGTCATGCGCATTTGTACCCTGACGTCCTGATGTCAGACAAATGCGCCTTGACCGACGTCAGCCTTATACTTTGGTATTCGGGCCGACTGGGACAGCGGACTACCCAAGTGTTAGGACTGCAGCAATGTGAGATGAAGAACATCAACCAAGCGTTAGCAAGAACAATCGTCAAAAGTAAGAAAATGGTAAACCCAAATGGTTACTTATCTTAGGATGCGACGTCTGTGGAGAAGCGATTGTACGATGCAAATGTTGTCTGGGGCTGAAAAGTTCTGGGGATTGTGCGTGCACACATCACATTTAAGGCCCCTGGGTTTATGGCCCTACATGTGACATCCCACGCAACTGCAACAGCCAAGCTGACGTTTTTGTACAGGAGCCAACGTACAAGTCGCTTGAGGGCATGAAATTCCACACCTAGAATACTGCAACACAGGAATAGAAGGACATTCAAGATAACTAAGGAGTTAACA